>NC_133621.1:278164008-278259008 GCF_048593235.1 Sminthopsis crassicaudata
AAATAAGAAGAAAAAGGCAAATGTGAAAGTTGTTTGTGAAACATACTCAAAATAGAGATAACACATTTGCCCAGGGCAAAAGACTAACTCAATGCTTGGTTTCCCAGCTGTATGTTTTTATTGACCAATAGGAGAACATAACAGCTAATCTCAGAACTGTAGATCAGACAAACTACATTGCCTGATTATGGCTTAGCCAGCAGAGATGGGGATTTGATAATGTGTTGGTTTATCACTATTAGATAGAGTGAAATATCTTTGCAAAGATCTAGCTCTGAGCCAAGGTGGTTGACCTAAGAAAGAACTTCATAAATTAGTCGAAGGGAAGCTATGTTTTTCTGTACTGCACTCTAAAAAAATTTTTTTTTTTAAATTGTTGGAGAAAGAAAGACTCTATTCTGCTACCTGGTACTTAAGAGGTGGAAATCCCTCCAAGCTCAGCCAAACAAGTGGGACTAAGAGACCCTCCAGAAATACTAGGCTAAAGGACCCTGTCCTTTCTGTTCTTTTTATCAACAGAAAGGGTCATCTCAGTAGTGGATTGGTCTAGTCTAATAGAGAATTGTCCTGACCAAACAGAGGGATATTTCAACCCAACAGAGGGACAGTAAATTTCAGTCATAGAGCAACTTTGTAGGAAAACAGTCTAGTCCAATCTTGAAGAGACCAGTCTTGCAGCAGATTAGCATGGATATGGAGCTTCTCAGCTTAGTTGTGCATGCATGCATTAGCAAACTTGGCAAGGACACTCTCCAAGAAAGAAAAAGACATTGAAACCCATTAGTTACAGATAAAATGGGAGGTGATGTAGCCAATTTCCCTACATACATTACTCACTACCATGAAACTTTTTGAACTATCATGCAGAACTTGTGCTCACTCTCCAACACAGAAAATTAATATTGTGGATCCTCAAACCCCAGGTAATTATTGTTCTTGCTTTGCCTTTTAAGAAATGCTGTTTACTTAATGTAAATGTTGTTTAAAATTTATTGAGTCATGGAAGCAGAAGCACATTAATATATTCTTAGTGGAATTATGAAATGGTATGATTATTTGGGGAAAAATGGAATTACACAAATAAAAATAAAATGTTTATACCCTTTGAGCAGATCTATTCCTAGATTTATATACCCTAAGGATACCATTGATAAGAAGAAAACACCCAAATACTCAAAAATATTTACAGCAATTTTATTTTATTTTATATTTATTTTATTTACAGCACTTTTGTGAGAGTTAAGAATCAGAAACAAAATAAGATATTTGTCAATTGGCAAATGGCTAATAAATTGTGGTATTTTAATATAATGGAATGTTATTGTGCTATAAGAAGTGATGTGGGTGATGAATATGGAAAAGCATGGAAAGATCTACATGAATTGATGCAGAGTGAGGAAGTAGAGCTAAGAAAACAATATACATGGTGATTACAGTAATGTAAATGAAAAGAACACACCAAAACATCTAAAGTAAATGTAATAAAATTATGAAGATCAAACAGGACTCAAATGAGAAGAGACAAGACACCACCCAACTTACTGTGGAGGCAGGAGGTCTATATGTACTATATTGCACAAATTTTTAGACTTTTTCATTCTTTCAATCTGTTTTGTTGACTTTTTTCTTCTCTTAAAAAAATACTCTTTGTCATATGAGATGGTTTTTGAAGAGGGGAAGGGATACTTGGAATAACTATGGCAATGCAAGAAACAAAATATCAATAAAATCTTTTTTTCAGAGAGTTCATTGACTCACTTTCCTTATTTCTTAATAGAAATGTACACTAGTATGGACTCAGAAACCACAGTACTTACTCAGAATTTGCTTTTCTACCCCTTATCTCTAAAACCCTAAGCCTAATAATAACAGTTTCCCCTGTGGAGGCTCAGACTGCTGGCAGGGGTGCAGTTTAGGGGAGTCAATGAATGTGAGAGTGAAGAGGAGAACCCATACTTTATTCATTAACCTCATACTTGTCAGTTTTAATTGCATTATAATAACATTCTGTTATAATAATGTCCCTCAAATTATTTAATAATTCCTTTATGTTTGGCCATTTAGCATCCTAAATGGAAGGCACTTTGGAGGTCACTATCCAACCCATTCATTTTACAAATGGGGAAATCAAGACCCAAAGATGAAATTTGAACCCAGGACCTTTGACGGGAGAACCAGATGCATTTAGTTTGTTATATGGTTGTTTGTTGTTGTCTTTGTCATTATATATAATGTAGCTATAAATAACTTGGACAAATCTTTCTTTGTTCTGTCATTATTTTTGACAACACTGTCTGGGTATGTTCCCAGCAATAGATTCATTGGGCCACAGTGTATAATTATTTTTGTAACTTTTATTGTGTATTGCCAGAATGATCTCCATAAAAATTCTACAAGTTGCCCTTGTTAGGGAAATAGCAAGCACTAAAATAGCAAACACATCTTGCCTGTGGTGTTATAAGCCTGGATTTCAGCTTTTGCCTTTTGCAGCTAGTTCTTATTCTTTGTTAATATGTGTCTCCCCTCCAAGACACTGGGGAGTTTGATTTTGCCTGTTGCTATCCCAGTACCATCTATATACATACACATGCATCTATAAAGACATAAGAAAATGGTCAGCAACACTTAGAATAGAGACACAATCAAGTGGTTATAAAGAAAGGGAGTGGAAAAAACCTGGCAGAACAGTCAGGTTGATAGTAAATAACTAAATCTTTGCTCAGTTACATCTGAATCTCATTTACAAATCACTTTGCTTCTTTTCACTATGGAAAGATATAAAGAAAATCTACTAAGATCATATGTAATGATAATTAACATGGACTATGGCTGGAAGAAAATGATAACATGATATGCTATAAGACTTTTTTAATTTGTAAGGATGGCCTGTGAAGTTGCCATATACATGAATCCATAGAATAAATTGTTACATGCATATGTGTAAATAAAATGTACATGTAGAAATACATTATGACATAATAGATAGAAAGCTGGCTTTGGTCTAGGAAGATTTGGGTTCAAGATCTACTGCTGACTGTTATACACATTGTGTGGGTGAATCACTTAAATTCTCAATGTTTTAGGAAACTCTCATAGAATTTCCTTTTACAGGATTCCTTGAATCAAAAAAATCACAGATCTGGAAAGGAGGATAGGAGGGAAAAAGTAAAAAGAAGAGAAGAAAGAAGGGAGGGATGAAGGAAGAAAAAAGTAAGGAAGGAGGGAGGGAAGGAGAGAGGGAGGAAAAAAGAAAGAAGGGAGGGAGAGAAGGAAGGAAGGAAGGGAGGGAGAGAAGGAAGGAAGGAAGGAAGGAAGGAAGGAAGGAAGGAAGGAAGGAAGGAAGGAAGGAAGGAAGGAAGGAAGGAAGGAAGGAAGGAAGGAAGGAAGGAAGGAAGGAAGGAAGGAAGGAAGGAAAAAAGGAAGGAAGGAAGGAAGGAAGGAAGGAAGGAAGGAAGGAAGGAAGGAAAAAAGGAAGGAAGGAAGGAAGGAAGGAAGGAAGGAAGGAAGGAAGGAAGGAAGGAAGGAAGGAAGGAAGGAAGGAAAGAAGGAAGGAAGGAAGGAAGGAAGGAAGGAAGGAAGGAAGGAAGGAAGGAAGGAAGGAAGGAAGGAAGGAAGAAAAGAAGGAAGGAAGGAAGGAAGGAAGGAAGGAAGGAAGGAAGGAAGGAAAGAAGGAAGGAAGGAAGGAAGGAAGGAAGGAAGGAAGGAAGGAAGGAAGGAAGGAAGGAAGGAAGGAAGGAAGGAAGGAAGGAAGGAAGGAAGGAAGGAAAGAAGGAAGGAAGGAAGGAAGGAAGGAAGGAAGGAAGGAAGGAAGGAAGGAAGGAAGGAAGGAAGGAAGGAAGGAAGGAAGGAAGGAAGGAAGGAAGGAAGGAAGGAAGGAAGGAAGGAAGGAAGGAAGGAAGGAAGGAAGGAAGGAAGGAAGATGAAAGTAACAGTTCAGGATGAAATAGTAGATCCAGTTCACAAGGATGGGGATTGTATTTCCAATCCTTTCTCTGACTTTCTATCCTCTCCCCTAGCACTAATGATTTAAGTCTTCTATAGAATAGAAATTTTGCCCTGGTCTATACAATTCTCCTAACCAGTCCTCCTGCCATAATCCTACACTTTTGAATGAGTCCTATGAGAGTGTGTTAATAATTATCTGTGAAATACTTCAAACTTGGGAGGAGGTGCTTTATAAATAGGATTATGATTTATAGTGTCTTGAACTATATTTGAGTAATGCTTCTCTCCTCATGTCTCTTGGAAAAGTAGAGCATTACTGCTATAATTAGAATAGAATAAAGACCTTTTTAATTTTATTTAATCTATAAATGTTCTTTCTTATTATGACCTCTACAACATCAACATTTTATACACAAAGAATACAGAAATCTATGCTTATGAAAACACAGATCTCTTATAACACAATAGTACCAATACCATCATGCTTAGTTCTGGCCCCTTCTGAACATTTTTCTTCTTTCATCTATGAATTTTTAAATATTTCATTTACTCTTTTCTGTCCTTTTTTTTTTGCATCATTATCATTACTCTCTACATCATTCCTCATGAAATTCTATAAAAACAAAAGCCCATTTCCTGCAATATAACAAAATTAATTCACAATCGGTCATATCTGAAAATGTCTATCTCATTCTGGAAGTACAATCCACCAACCACCTCTCCACTAAGAGAATTAAGGATGCTTGTTATCTTCTCAAGTTGCGACAGGTCTCTGCAAGGATCAGATTTCTTGTTTTTCAAGATTTTTTTTACTTTACTATATACTATATTCTATAGCCATTTTAAAAGTTGTTTTCATAGGTCTTTGCCAAACAAGAGAATGTGAATTAAAACTTGAGTTGTTTGAAGAAGAAAAAAAGTTTCTTAATCATAAAGTCATTAAAAGGCTTGACAATAAGTTAAATCATTATTTGCATAGCTACCCACAAAATGACTGAACATATAAAATTACCCTCAATCCTCCAGGCTCCACAGTAAAGGTGGCAAGGAAATGAAAGGGGTCATGTTGGCAAAAAAAATGTTAAGAATCATTCAATATTTATATTAGCTACAATTATCAACTATTCATTATTGAAATATCAATTAACTATTAATAAATAATATTAATAGCTAATATTTATGTAGTATTTACAATGTGCCAGATACTATTTCAAATATTTGACAAATATTATCTCATTTGATCCTCATAACAGCCTTGGAAGGTAGGTACTATTATTATTTCCATTTTACAGATGAAGAAACCAAGGCAAATGGAGGTCAGATGACTTGCTCAGACAGCTAATGTCTGAGTCCAGTGCTCTACCCCGTGTCGTTGTTGTTGTTGTTGAGTCTCTCAGTTGTGTCCAACTCTTCATGACCCCATGGATCACAGAACAATGCACCCTTCTATCCTCCATTACCTCTCAAAGTTTGTCCAAGTTCATGTTCATTGCTTCTATGACACTACTATCCATTTCATTTTCTTTCATCCCCTTCTCCTTTTGCTTTCAATTTTTCCCAGCAATGGGATCTTTTCTAATGATTCCTAGGCTCTCATTATGTGGCCAAAGTATTTAAGCTTCAGTATTTGACCTGCCATATCACCT
This sequence comes from Sminthopsis crassicaudata, assembly GCF_048593235.1. NCBI lineage: Eukaryota > Metazoa > Chordata > Mammalia > Dasyuromorphia > Dasyuridae > Sminthopsis > Sminthopsis crassicaudata. The sequence continues at coordinate 278,169,600 of NC_133621.1, forward strand.
AGCTACTCAACTAACAATTGCTTAATTCTACATACTTTTTTTTCCATTGATCCAATAAACTTACACTATTATTAGGAACTGAGCCAATTCCATCCATTATCTCTCCTATCAATCTTTCTTATTTGTTTCAAGCATTTAACCATGAATGTTCTCTAAATGAATGGTGTTATAGGAGGTGATACAGGGAGGAGGCAATTTTGACAATGGACTCACCCTGTAAGTGCACATTGCCTTAGTGACTTCTTTCATCCTATTCACTAACATGGAAGAATTGGAAAGACAGAATTTTCAAGTAGGGGAATCCACCTTGGTTAAGTCGATTAAGACAACCAAAAAAAAATCTATGCATAATTGAAGTATTCAGGTGAGATTTATGAAAGTATATGGCATAATTGACTGGATCCCATTGAGAAGAATGGTAGAATATTATCATCTTAAATGTGCCTTCCAAGTTTATAGGGATTTTTCAGGTCATATCAACTTTTTTGTGTATGGAGAGCAGATAGCAGTAAAATGAAGATAGCTGTGACTTTCTGAAGTAATAATTTTGAATAGCAATGCATCTTCAGTAGGGCACTATATTATATTTAGTTATATTTAGAATATAAGCTCCTTGGGGGCAGGAACTATACTTGGTCTTTTTTTTTTTTTTTTGGTAATCCTGAATGCTAGCACAATATCAGGCACATAGTAGGTACTTAATTGATATTTTTGATATGATTGACTTGTTCTTTCTGACTCCAAAACCAGCTTGCTTCCTACTACATTAAAAAGACTGATTCCAATAGGGGAAAAGCTTTATTTCAGACATAACTTACCAGCAAATAGTTATCTTTTGCTCTGTCCTTGATCACTGAGTGGTTAGGGTGCAAGTCAAGAAAAGTTTGGTTTTTGTTTTATTTTTTTCAATTTCATAGTTGGTTTTTTGGGCACCTCAGACTTGGCACACCTTCAACACCCTCAGTGGTCTTACAAACCTGAGAGACCTGTATGGGACAGTTTCTCATAATTAACATAAGGTTTACACCCATTAGTAACTCTGGGAGACAGCTGTTATCTCAGGGCAGGCAACCTGCCCAGTAAAGGTGTTAGCAATTATCCTGAGAATGACCTTGAAAGAACCTACCATTATCTTAATGGGGAAAGTAGGAGGAGGGACAAAGCTCTGTAGGTAGAGCTTCTTGAAAAAGTTATCAAGGAGAAAAAAAAAACTTGAATTTTTAATAGGCTAGCTAAAATGTTACAAGCAGTTTTAGTCTACTTCAAAGAAATCTATTAACTCTTAATGAGCTAGAAGAAAGGGCTATAATACTGCACAATACAAATGTCCTACTTAGGGAAGGAATCTACCTGGGAAAAAAGGCACTGTCAGCTTTAGCATGTAATAAATGGCTCCAATCCTACCTGGGACTTGACCTATCAACTTTACCTTACTTCAGCAGATTGAAATCTGTACCTTAAATTATAAGGTGGGCTATAGCATTCCTTCCAATGAATAAATAGCTATAATAGAGTTGATATGAGTCTAGAATGAGATTAATTTGGTCAAGTGTTTTGCAAATTGATATATACATACACACACATATAAAACCACTATTAATGGTATTTCTTTAAAAGATGATGCTAGGGTTGGTGGTGATGGTTATTGTCCTTCATGTCAAAATGGCATCAGCTAGATGGCACAGCAGATAGACCACTGTCAGAAGGACCTGAGTTCAAATTCAGCCTCAAACACTTAACACTCACCAGCTGCATAATTTGGGCAAGTCACTTCATTCCTATTATTTTATTAAAAAAAAAAAAGACTAGTAAAAGTTGGTATTAGGGGAAGTCGGAGTCTGTATCTCTAATAAGATAATAATTCACAACTCTGTCCCCATCAAACTTGAGCCATGCATGAGAAGCCAGTGTTGACAAAATAGTTCTTACTTGGTAGAACCCATTAATGCATGAATGCTGGAATGATTCAGGCAGTTTAGCTCTGATCATCATTTTCAGTACTACTGCCTTCCCAATTTTGTCCATGCTGTATACAGGTTATCCCAGAAGTCTTTGCTGTTCAGTTGTTTTCAATCATGCATGACTCTTCCTGGCCCCATTTGGGCTTTTCTTGGCAAACTTATTGGAGTGGTTGCCATTTTCTTCCCCAGTTCATTTTAAAGATGAGGAGACTGATGCAAACAGAGTTAAGTGAGTTGCACAGAGCCACATAGCTAATGTCTAAAGTCAGATTTGAAGTCAGGAAGATGAATTTTCCTGACTCCAAGCCCATCATTCTGTGCACTATGGTGCCACCTAACACCTGTTTTAAGTTTTAATAGCTTTAAAATGCATTAATATGTTTAGAATACCTTGTAATTGTTGCCCTGCCTGGAAGAAAAGAATCATCCAGTTTCTGTCATCTATTGAGTCTTCTACATGCTCACATCTGTTGGGGTACTAAGGATGAATCCCATAAAATAACCAATAAATAATACTTCACATTTAAAGACAACTTGAAGGTTTGCAAATCACTTTCCATATATTATATCTTTTGATTCTCATAATAAAGCTAGAAAATGCTCTTGTTATTCCTAACTTAGAGTTAAGAAAACTGGTTTAGTAAATCTTAAACAATTTGATCATAATTAAAGAGCAGCAGTTGTCTAAGACACAATTTCAATCCATAGCTTCCTGATGCTAAATCCAAAATTCCCTCCACTATGTTATGCTGCTTGTCAATATTCCAGGCTTTCTCTTCACATGTCCCTTTGCCTCTCCATACAATGTTACTCTAGAGAAAAATTTTAATAGAAATCATCAGCATATATTTTGGGATATTTGGACATGTCATTTCATCAGTGTGGGGCTTTTTCATTAAACCATCTACTAATGTAAATCAGCAACTTTTATGATTTATTTAGTCTTAGAAAATTGCCTAGAAGCATGAAAACCTAGATGAAGCACATAGTCAAGGTATCTCAGAGGCAGAACCCAATTCATCTTAATTCTGTGACTGGCCTTTTATCCATATACAAAATGGAACTGGTGGCCTATGAGGTGGCTTCCAGCTAGATGAGGACAGGGAATGAACATATCATTTCACTGATTTAGGGAACTCCCTCATCAGGAAACTTCCTCTATCAAGCTGGTCAGTACTTTTCAGAGTCTTAGAAAGTTGCCTAGAACTTAAGAAATTAAGTGATTTGCCCAGTCACATAGCCTGTTGGTGTCAGAGGTGGGATCTGAATTCCGGATTTCCTGGCTTTGGAACCAATTTGCTTTCTACATTGAGAAGATAGATTCAAATTGCCTCTATGAAAAGATCATAGGCGAGGGTTCTAAAAGAAACCAACCAACAAACAAAACAAAACAAAGTAAAAACCAAAAAAAAAAAAAAAAAAAAAGAAAAAGAAAAAGAAAGAAAAAAAAGAAACTAAGAAGATATCAGCACCTTCTGTAAAATTAAAAGGATCATGATCCTTTCACGTTCCCATGGACTTGGTATGGTTATACCACAAATCACAAATTATCCTGAATGCCTAGTTTTCTCTTCCTTATTTATACTGTTTTTCTATCTCATAGATAGATAGATAGATAGATAGATAGATAGATAGATAGATAGATAGATAGATAGATAGACAGACAGACAAACAGATAGATAGATTCACCCATGATATAGTGAAGAGATTTGGTCCATGGTGCTTCAATTCTATTCTCTCATCTATGTTTCTCCCATATCCTACATATTTTGACCCAGAATTCATCACTTAATATATACCACAAGGAAATTAATTATATATACATACACACATACCTCTGATACACCAAATATTTATAGCAGCATTTTTATGGTAGCAAGAAATGGAAACAAAGTAAAAGAATATTGATTGGAGGATTTGTGTGTCACAAGTTATGGTGCATGACTTTAATGAAATATCATTTTATTGTTAAGATATAATGAATATGATAGATACAGAGAAATATAGTAAGATTTATAAGGATGATGTAAAGTGAAGTAAACAGAATAGGAAAATATGAATAATGGTGATAACTAAACAGAATGACTGCCACAGAATAATTTCACCCAGCCAGTATGGCAGGTAGGACTTTAAAACCAGATATTCCTGATTCCAAGACTTGTAGCAAGGAAAGAAGAGGAACAAAAAAGAATGACCTCTACAGAAAAGAAGCTGATTGACAAATATACTTGGACCTCCCTGGAGAGTGGTCTAAATCATTATCTTTCTGTGTTTTTTCTTTAGCATCTCTACCAAGGTTGTCTCAATGGTAATCATACCAAAAATACTAAACTACCTTTTAAAAGTGAGGCAATTATCTGGAAATTTAATTTTTAAGTGGTGGAATGGGATTGTCATAGTTGTTTTTGTTGTTGTTGTTGTTTGGGGTTTTTTTTTGCTTAAAATACAGTCACAAAGACATGTGCATAGTGGTTTTCTGAATGTATGGATATGTACAGTAACATCTGCAGGGATAAACTCTTTCCAAGTCATCCTCCACTTGCCATCTTGCAGCTCTAATTGGTTTGAACTCCACAGAACAAGATGTCCCTTTGCTGGATACTTCCTGGGTGTCCACAATATCCAACTTCTTTCCGGCTTCTTGTATGTTGTCTTCCTTTGTTATATTACAAATTCCTTGAGGAAAGGGACTATCTTTATTTTTCTTATTTATAATATTCATTCTTAAAAATGCAATCCCCAAATTATATCTCTTATTTTATTTGGAGCCCACCACTTAGCATAATGCCTGAAATATAGTAGGCATTTAATAAATGTTTTTTTAATTGAGTTGAACTGAGATGAATTGATATCCAAAGTCCCCCAGCTGGGTTACATGAGGGTCAAATTTCAATGACAGCATATACTGATATCAGGGTCATAAGGAAGCCAGCACAGGAAAAATGGAAAGGAAGAAACTTGGTAGCGGGAAGCTCATTAATGGCAATTTAAGGAGATCAGGCAGAATTACAGACCAGCAAACACCACCAACTTAAATTAGCAAAGCCATTGGATACTCTAGTCTAGCTCATAGCTGCCTCTAGGTTTATGCAAAGAGGGTTGCTCACTGACTCAAAGAGAATAAAGGCATCTCATTTTGCAGCTCCAAAATGGTAGTAGCTGATAGTAGAATCAGGCAAGGGGTTAATTTTTGTTTTGTATTTAACAAGGATTTGCATCCTTCCCCCAAAAATTGGTCTAGACAATAGAAAGTTCCAGAATGCCTCTGATCCCAAAACATTCTATCCTATCTCCTTTTTCACTCCTTTGTTCTTCTGGCTGATGATTTTAGGAAATGAAATCCATTGGTCTACTTTGGTTTTCCCAAAGCAGTATTTTTAGCTAAGGAACATTGGTCAAATCAAGTTTCCCAGGACAGCTATTCTTTGTCATCTGATAATAGTACAGGGTGAAAATGTTCCCTGAAGTTAACACCATTTTTCATTAGCATCATTCAATATTTAACCAGTCCTGAAAATGTGCTGGGCCTGCCAAGTCCAAAAGTATAGAACATTGCCCTCGATGTATTCAAAGAGGGAACCAGAAAGATAAACGTCAGTTGGTCTCATTCATTTTCTAACTTTCCATGCTCTTAATAAAAAAAAGGAAAGAAAAGAAAATGTAGGAGGATGCTTGGCTGTAGATTTTGCCTGTCTGTGTATTGGTGATGTATTTAGTAAGCAAGCAATATTGCTAAGGCCGAGGATTTCTTTTTCTGATTGTGGTGATTCTGAATTTCTCTGTATTTGCTGCCAGCCACTTCTGGACTTAACACAAGTCATACTGGTTCTCTGGAAGATAAACTTTCGATGAGAAAGCTTGGTATTCAGATTTAGATTCTTTATATAGATGATATATTTTGTGCTCTGAGATAGCCTATATCCTCTGACAATGAATCAGTTTCAGAAAGCATATTTCCCCCATTACCTACTTCTCATCAACCTCGTCCAGACCCTCATCCTCTTTTCTCCTGAATAAAGACCGCTTAATTATTTCCTCTATCTCTGGTCTCTCTCTTCTCCAATCCACCATCCTCTTTGAAGTTGTCCAAATGATATTCCTAAAGTAGAAGGCTTAACCAATTCATTCTCTTCTTCAAGAAGTCCGATAGGTGCCTTTTTCACCTCTAGGCTCAAGTATAAACTCCTCTGATTGCTATCTAAAGCAGTTAGATCGTTCAGTGGATAGGGCATTGAGTTTGAAGTCAGAAAGACCTGAGTTCAAATCCAGATTCAGATATCTCTTGGCTGTGTGATCCTGGGCAAGTCATGTAACTTCTATCTGACTCAGTTTCGTCAACTCTAAATTTAAGATCATAAATAGCACTTGCCTTCAAAGTTGTTGAGAGGGTCAAATGATTTAATATTTGTGAAAAGTATTTAGCATAGTGCCTGACATATACTAGATGCTTTAAAAATGCTTATTCCCTCCCTTGCCCTACAATCTAGTTCCAATTATGCTTTCCAGGGTAGTTATCCATTACCCACCTTCATGAACTCTGGTCATACATTACAGAGAGTCCATCTTTCATCTCCATGGCTTTACTGGCCTTCATGCCCAAAATGCAGTCTCTCTTCACTTCTACTTAGAAGCTTCCTTTAAGGCACAGCTCCAATATTACCTCCTGATTTGTATAGACTTAGATGTGTTTCTCCTTTTATACATTGCAAGCTTCATTATTGTCATTGTGTCCTTATAAGCTAATAACATACATGGCACATAAGAAACACTTGATAAAAGCCTTTCAATTGATTTGGTTGATTCCTTAAGTATAGATTGACATTATAATATAGTGGGAAAAGCACTGAACTTCTAATACCTATGTATGCATCCCAGCTCTTCCAGTCAATACCAAATATGGTAGTTCCATTGTCATGATTGAAAAAGAATAGTGATTCATAAAAATGTGCTGACAACTCTTGCCCATTTTTTTCTGGTTGTTGTCTTCTTTTCAGTTTCATCATTAAACCCTCTTATGAGGATCCAACTTAGTTTGTCTCACATTAAAGTCCCTATCGTTTCATTTCTCTTTCAACCATCTGTCTTTCACTATTTCATGCAATAATATTGTCCATCATTTCCCACAACCTCCTGGGTATGATTTTGCAAATACATTTCTATTCTACACCTATGTTACCATTGGTAGCCATGTTTTTCTCTCTGTTTAGGAAGAAAATAAATTGCTAGCTGGCTGAGGTAGGTTCTAGGCCTTTTTGCCTCTTCCTTGGAGCAAATGAATTACAATGGTTAAACTTTCATGGGAAATGGTGAAAATCTGTGTCAACATCTGTTCCTTTCATCATTTCCCATTTCTTTGGCATTAGATGTACATTTAAATTGGTTGTGATACAATTTAAATCACAATCCATTTATGCTCCCAATTTAAGGTCATTTTGATATTTGCTGTTAACAAGCTGATGGTCTAAGGGAACATAGATAGCTGATACAAAATTACATCCCCACAGGTCCAATAGTTTCCTAACTGTTAAAATGTATTCCTTGCAGTTGCTATTTGGTACATAGCAAGTGTAGCATCTCCCCGATATCTTCTTGAAATAAAAATGAGAGAGAGAGAGAGAGAGTTTACTTGTATAATACATATACATATATACATATCTAAACATACACACATCATATAGAGAGGGGAAGAGGTAGAAAAAGAGAGGGAAGAGAGAAGGGAAAGGAGGAGGAGGGGAATGAGGACGGCAGAGATAGATAGAGATATTGTTTTCACAAATATACACATACATACACATATGCACATCATATAGAGAGGGAGAGAGAGAGAGAGAGAGAGAGAGAGAGAGAGAGAGAGAGAGAGAGAGAGAGAGAGAGAGAGAGAGAAGAGAGAGAAGCGAGAGAGAGAGAAGAGAGAAAAGGGAAAGAAAACAAAAGAAAAAAGGGAGGGAGGCAGAACGAGGGGGAAATGGAGGAGGGAAGGGGGAAGAGAAAAGGGAAAGGGGAAAAGGAAGTGGGAAAGGACAGAGAGAAAAGGGAGAAGGGGAAAGGGGAGGGAAAAAGAGGGAAAGGGAAAAAGGAAAGGGAAAGGGGGGAAGGGAAGACTAGACCTTAAATTTTATCAGTATAGGGAACTTCCAGTAAAGAAAGCTGCTTTCCTGTAATTTATATTTTTAAAAATTGCTTGGAGGCACTGAGAGTTTCCATTACAGGGTCATATAGCCCATGAGTGCAAGAGCAGACCTAGGACCCATATCTTTTCTAGGTCGAACACCAGTTTTCTATCCACTCTGCCATATTGCCTCTTTAATCATGACTCCTTTGTAAACTACAAGCTTTTTGGCTGCTTTCATTTCTGAAATCTGAATCTGCAGGCAGATTTTTTAAAATCTCCTTGATGTCTATCTTTATTCAGGAATAACTAATATTCTCTGATCCCAGAAGATCAGGGACTGTGGATTCCATCCTAAACTCTTCTCTTGAATCAATTAACGAATCAATCAGGAAGCATTTACTAAGCTACCACTATGGGCAGGTACTGTGATAGATGCTGAGCATGCAATTCCTACTCTCAAGAAGTAAGGAGTTTACATATGAAGCAGAGTGTTCTCTACATAGTAGATGATCACAAAATGTGGGTGAATAACCCTAATGTTAATTCCTTTTCATCTCCATGGCTAGTCTGGCAGCTGGACCTTGCAAACCTTTGAAATTTCCTAGCCTAGTTCAAGATCTAAACATCCATAAATAAACACAACAGCAGCACCCAGAATTGCATCATTCCTTGCCATTGAATAATAACAGTTCAGCATCACACAATCCGGTTTTTCCTCTAGCCACTGTAAATTTAATAGTTTAATCCCATGTCTGTCCTCATTCAGCAATGAAGCAGGGTGTTTGGGGTTTGTGTTTTTTTTTCCCTCAACAAAAACATTTCCCTCTGGCTTTAGCAAATGTCAGCATGGCAGCATGAGGGACGATTAAAAAAAGAAAGAAAGAAAGAAACAGTGTCATTTCAATGAAGCGAAGTCCCTGGGCCAACAGCAGATGCATCCGTTGGCATCAAATGCAGCCCATTATGTGAGCAGCGGCAAGGATGAGCCTGCCTCAGCAGACATCAAGCGCTCACAAAGGAAGCGCCTTCAGCCCCCGTAAACAGGCCCATCTATTGTCTCCGTCAGACAGTGCCAGAGATAAAGTGTCCCGGAGACACAATGTAAGGAAAACCGAACGTGCGTGTGCCAAGCAGAAATGAAAGCGAGACCGCACAATGGTGACAACTGAAGGAGCAGCTGGTCTGGTGGCCCCAGACTGCGTCTTTCAGCCCATGTTATCAACACTTGTCCATAGAATAAACATTTTCTGGAGAGGAGCTTGTCAGTTTCCATTTATTTATAAATAAGTGAATGAATTGAGTCCAAGTCCCATCCTTTTCATCATCTTTTTTTTTTTTAATTCCAAAATCAGATCAGAAGGACATTGAACAGCTAAATGGGAACACAAATAGAGGTCACCTTTGTCTGCAGGAACTCTAACTGCTGAGGCTGGAAAAAGCAGTGAGAATGCACCGAGGCAAGTGCAGGTCCTGGATGGGGAAAGGCTTACGGGGTTAAATGTTTCCTCTTAGCAAGAGCAAAAGATTTAGTCATCTCTTTGGGAGAGAAATGGAGGGAGGAGAAAAGGAAAGGAGAAAACAGGGAGGAGAGGAAGGAGGGAAGGGAAGAAAGAGAAGGGGGAAAGGCAAGAAGGAAAAACAGAAAGGAAGACAGAAAGGAGAAAGAAAGAAGGAAGGAAGGAAGGAAGGAAGGAAGGAAGGAAGGAAGGAAGGAAGGAAGGAAGGAAGGAAGGAAGGAAGGAAGGAAGGAAGGAAGGAAGGAAGGAAGGAAGGAAGGAAGGAAGGAAGGAAGGAAGAAGGAAGGAAGGAAGGGAGGAAGAAAAGGAGAGAAGGAGGGGGGAGGGAGAGAGGGAGGGAGGAAGGAAAAAAGTCTTTTTATTCCAAGCATTAAGCATAGTGCTTGATAAATGCTCATTAAATGAGTTCTATTGACAAAAACAGTCATGAAAAATAAATATAATTTAGAGGGTAATGTGATAAATGCAGTTATTTAATGAGCAAAGAAAGAGTCAATAAAAAGGAAGAAAATTAAGATGTATCAAAAAAGGAGATATTTCCGGAGAAAGTTCCCAGAATACTTAAAAACATTATTTTGAAAAGGGGTTCATAGGCTTCATCAGATTGCCAAAAGGTGACACAAAACAAATTAAAAACCACTAGACTAGCTGGCTGCTAAGGTCCCTTATGCTTCTATATCTAGGAGGCCATCTATGAACCCATGCATTACCTTTTATTAGAGTTATTGATGTATATATCACAGAGACCCAAAGGGATCTGCTAGGGCACAAGGTCCAGGAGGCCAAGAATCATATCTTGCAGAAAATCTGGTGTATCTTTCCAGGGTGTCCCTTAAACAGCTCTCTCCATCCAGCACTCGCTTAATAAAATGTTTGTTGAATGGAATAGATCCTCTCCCTAGAATTGGAAGTCACTGACAGGCAGTCAGGGAGGAGGGGAGAGAGGGATGGGGTTACAGGCCTAAGCAGCTCTGGAAGGATTGAAACAGATGCTGCATAGAATGTACCATGAAGTCGATACAAGATGAAGTGGGGGACTCTGGAGCAGATATGAGAGTCCAGCTGAGGTGAGATTAAATGGATTTATCTTGAAAGTGGGACACACCAGGCAACTTCATCCATAAAAATGGTCTCACTCAGTAAGCAGTCAAAGAGGCTGAGCAGAGAGTATTAGAATCAGACAGTATGGGTGACATGGGGTTAGTGATTATTCCAGCAGAGCCAGGCATTCTATGTGCCTGACTGCTTGTCCAACACCCATCCCTAATAGTATATGCACAGTTGAAATAGAGTTGAAATGAACCTCAAAGAGTAGCCTGCTTGGGGAAAGGAAGTGAGCACAGTGCATGGAATGGAATAGGGATGGATTTAGGAGTGGCTAGGGGGACAGTGTATACCTATCCTGCTGGACCTGGAGTCAGGAAGCCCCAAGTTCAAATCCAGATTCAGACACTTAGTAACTATGTGAGAATCTGTGTACATCACTTAGCCTCTGGCTTTTTTTTTTTCCATCAAAAAATGGAGATAAAATGAGTGCCTACCTCCCAAATTTGTTGTGAGGATCAAATGAAATAATATTTGTAAAGCATGATACAATCTTGAATTGTTATTGAAATATTAATTATTAATTACTATATCTATCTATATATTAATGATGATATGGCTATATCACCTAGTGGTGATATAGCTATATCAATATAATAATGATATATTTATAGCTGTGTGACCCTAGCCAAGTCACTTTACCTTGTTTGCCTCAGTTTCCCCATCTGTAAAATGAGCTGGAGAAGCAAATAGGAAACCATTCTGAGTTCAGAAAGAGTAACACATATCTCAAAAATGACTAAACAACAACAATATATAGCTAGGTGGTAGAGAGATCAATCTGAATTTCATTTGAATTCTCACAATCTTATGAGGTAAGTGCTATTGTTATCCCCATTTACAAATAAGGAAGCTGAGGCTGAGAAATGATCAATGATCTGGCCAAGAACACATAGCCAGTGAGTAGCTGAGGCAAATTATGACCCCAGGTCTTCCTTTCTCAGGCTCTAACTTCTAACTTCTGATAAGCCAACATAAAACTCTCTTGAGTATTACAGCTAGTGATAGGTCTAGGGAAACAATTTATAACGAGAATAATAACTATCTTACTATTGTTCAAAACTCCTTTGCTGTGTTTGTCTAGCTTGAGAGATGGGCTGCATTCAGTCCTAGATACGTTTTTCTAATCATAATTTCTTGGGTCTTCTGCCATCCCACTTCAACACAAACTTCCCCCTGGAAATCTCACAAACTGGATCACATCTTTCCAAGTGTCTCCGGTCTTCTTGCAAGTACTAAGGTTAACAAAAGCATTGGACATAAAACAGACTTATTAAAAGTTATAAAAAGGTAGGGATTTCCAGCTTTCCCTTCCAAATGCACAAGTCAATAGCTCTTTTTGGTGAGCTCTAATTTCTTTCCCCTAGAAGTTCCTGCAAATTCACAGCTCCAATAAGTCAAGTCCCTGTCTCTAACATTGTAGAAAATTTCCCAATGTCCATTCAGTGTTAACATATCCTTTCATTCTCTGGTAGTAAACTCTCTGAGGATAGGCTATTGTTTCTCTTTCTTTGTATCTAAAGTTCTTAGTACGGTACCTGGCATAGTTGGTATTTAATAAATATTTATTAACTGATCAGCTGACCAACTCAGGTCCATGAACTTTAAAAATGGATATGAAGATAGAATTAGAGATAGAGATGGAGGGAGTTGAGAGTATAATAATAAAAATATATGGATAACTATTTCAGTAAAATTAATTTTCTTTGTAATACTACTTATTTTATTGTATGCACTTAAAGACATTATTCTGAAGAAAGGGTCCATAGCCTTCACCAGGCTGTCAAAGGAATCCTTGACTTTAAAAAAGTAAGAATTCCTGAATTGGGAAATCTCTAAGGTACTTTCCAGAGCAAAATCTTGGGAACCAGGGCAACTAGATGATGCAATGGATAGAGTGCTGGCTCTGAAGTCAGGAGGATCTAAGTTCAAATCTGACTTCAGACACCTAGCTGTGTGACCCTGGGCAAGTCACTTAACCCTAATCGACTCAGAAAAAAAAACCAACTTGGGGACCTATATTAGAACTGTAACAAAAAGGTTATTATTCTCATGATTATACCTATATAAACCATATCAGATTGCTTACTGAGGGAGGAGGGAAGAAGAAAAAAAATAGAACTTCAAATTTTATAAAAATGAATGTTGAAAAGTATCTGTACATGTAATTGGAAAAATAAAATAGTATTGAGAGAGAAAAAAATGTCAATCCAAGAAATGGTCCACAAAGAAACTTCTAAAAACATAAGAAGGAAAGCTTTGTTCTGTGACCTCTCATAAGAGATATTCATCATCCCTTCTGTCCATCATCCCCTACCACAACATCCTGATCCTGCTCAACCACACCCCAAACAACTACAACATCTATTTTCTGCTCACCTTTATCCCACGACCAAATAATTCACATTCTGCTTCCTCTTTCTATGAGTTTGTCTAGAATCTGTACTGCCCACAATCTTTCTCAAATGGCTGTCCACCTGACAGCCACCCTCTCCCAAGGATATTCCCTCTTTCACCAGGGATCTCCCTTCCCCCACCCCAAGCTTTGAAATGGCAGCAGCTGCCAACCAGCACATCCATGCCTTGTTCATCATCTGTTCTTCCAAACTATCACCATGAAAGAGGATTTCATACCTAATTTACATGTCAAAATATGTTTTGCCTATACTGTATTTATAGATAGATAGATAGATAGATAGATAGATAGATAGATAGATAGATAGATAGATTTTCTCCCCTGATAGATTATAAGCTCATTGAGGGCAAGGACTATACCATTTTTGTCTTTTATTCCTGCCACAGAAACTCCTGATACGGGAAAAAAAAGACAAAAACAGCATCTAGAATTCTGGAAAAAGACAAGTGATACACAGCCAAGATGGAAGAAGACAGAGTTTCATGAACTATTTGCATACTTATGCTCCAGCCTCCACTTCTGACCCAGAACTCTGCTATATCTGGGACCCTGAGTCCTCATTAGTTAGCATACTCTTCATAATAATTCCCCGGGGCTCATGCCCACAGTTATCTCAGGCAATCCTGTGATCTGCTGCTAACCAATGCCCAAACTCCAACCCTACATCCCCTTCCCAATTATATATCTAAGAACAGTCATTAAATCAATACTGATATTTATTGCTGGACAACCCATTCAATTGCCCTATGATTACAGTAACCATTCCCTCTTTCTTCTCTGTTCAAAACACTCTCCTTTGTGAGCTATCTATTGGAATAAAAGCTCATTGAAGTCAGGAACTGTCCTTATAAGAACTGCTCTCAAAAACCCATCACCCTCATGTTTACCTTTTCTGGATACTTTTATGCCTCCAAGCATATAGCTAGACAGATAGATGGATAGATAGATAGATAGATAGATAGATAGATAGATAGATAGACAGATAGATATAGATATAGATATAGATATAGACATATAAAGTGAAGCAAGTACAAGTAGAAGAATAAAATATATACTGATTACTATTATAATAATTATAACCTGAATACACCAATCCTTTGAGCTATTATAGTTTTGTCATTATATGTTTTCCATATATATATATATATATATATATATATATATTTTCCATATATATATATATATATATATATATATATATATATATATATATATATATATATTGGATGTTTACAAAGAATGCAACTCGTATTTGAAAATCACTATAGTAAAAAAAGAAAAATTCATTCCCCTTGGGGTTATTGTTCTTTCCAATCTTCCTAGGCTAGATGACACACTTACAATCCATCATCAGGCCCATATTTGAAGTTTTTCTAGCTTAGTAGACCTCGCTTAGATGTGTTCTGTGAACATAACCTTTAAGAAACCATGTCCAGTGAGTCAGTCAATTAACAAGCATTTATTCAGTCCTCATTCTATTCCAGGAACTGTGCTAAGCACTGTGAATACAAAGAAAGGGAAATCTACTTGTTCTGATATTAAATGAAGTATCGAGGGAGGACTTTGGTTTGAGAAAATAAAATAAAATTTTAAAAAACAGGATGGAATTCAGAAGGGGACCATGAAATAAGATATGATTGTTTCTGTCTTATTAAAGTTAATATAGAGGCAAGGAGGAGAGTTCTACCCTTGGTTTAAATCCTTAATCCAATATTTATTAACTGTGTGACCCTGGACAAGTTGCTTAACCTCAAAGTATTTCAGCAGCTCCCTAAAACTTACTTACAAAGGCTGAGACAAGGGTGAAGGAAAGAATTTGCCATAGCTCTCAAAAACCGTAGCTCTTTCCAATCAGGGAAATTTTATAAGACTTGCAAATAAAATACCCAGACAGATATGTGATCCTCAGAGGTACAAGAAATCTTTCCAATAAGGCAAACTATGTCAGTCCATATCTACCTTATTGTATGGAATTTTTGTCCATGTCCTCCTAAAAGTTCACTACAAAGGGTCCACCTAACATTCTGGAGACTTTCCACTCCTCTTAACTGTAACATATCAGGGAACACTTGGGCTATCTACCTATCATCACTAATTCTTACCACACTTTAAAATTAAATTCTAAATAATGGGGTTTATGGTTTCATATCTAATCACTTTTTTAAAAATTATATATGTGTTTGCATATTTTTGCCAGTTCCAAACAAGAAGATCCCTAATTTGTCATCATCCCCAATTCCTTCTAGAAGGAGACTTGAAAAGAACACTGAGAAATACCATTAGCCCTGATAGCTGAGTTTTTGCTTTTTCTTGATGAGGAACAAGACTCCATCCCACTTTCCAGCTGTCAACATCAAACCATGTCTCTAAATCTGCACTCCTCAATTTTCTCGTTTTTTCTTTTGTGTATTATCCTCCTCCACTAGAAAGTAACTTCCTTGAAGGAAGAAACTGTTTTGCTTGCATTGTATCTTCAGCACTTAGCACAGTGCGTGGCACAAAGTAAGGACTTAATAAATGATCCGTGCATCCATCCATTCATTCATTTGTCTATTCATGTATCTATCCATCTAGATGGCTATATAGCTATCTGTTATTATTAAGTTTGAAATACTCCAATGCATCTGTGATTTCATCCATATGAGCATCCCTTCCAATCATGAAGACCATGCCCTATCAATGCCTGCCCATGTTACATCACTCTGATCCATGTTCTACCATCATTAAACCACAGGAAATTTCTTTTCTTTCTCTTGACATATAGAGATTACTAATGGGTACAAACAAACCATCCATTAATTTTCCATGACTCCAACCACATGACCAGCTCATTTTCTTTTTCAGTCACACACACACACACACACACACACACACACACACACACACACACACACACCTTTATATCGCAATGTGATCATACCCACCACGAGTCTCTCATTGCCCTCAGTGATAGGCATTTTTAAAATTTCTTTAGCTATGGCAGTATTCAAAGACTTAAATATTTCTAACAATACCAATGGAATAATGCTTATTTAGAAATTAGCCTTTTTAGCTGGGAAGAATTCAAGGTCATTATATGAGCTCTGCGTTTTGTTTCAGACTTATGCAATCTATTCATTTAAAATAAAAATTGAGGTTTAAAAGGAGAAAAAATCTCTATGAATTGTAAAGTTAAAAAGTATGGAGCCTTGGAAACAACTCATCTCCAGTAAAAAGCTTAACAATCCCCAATGATGCTTTAGTCATCTGAGCTCAACCTCTGAAATCTCTAGTTCCAAGAGGTGAATGTTTTCTGAAGGAGAATTTGATCTTTGAATAAATTCTAGGTCAGAGAAGGATTTATGTAAGTCCAGGGAAAGAATATGATTGGCTGTACTTATATAAAGATATCATTCCTTGTAGGGTCTGTCTTAGCCTGAGAAACTCAGCTTCAGAAAGGATAGTATAATTTAAGGAGGGAAAATAATTATTTTGATAATGTTTTACAGAAAGGATGCTCTGAAGAAATAGCTTTTGGGGGAGATGAAAAGAAGGAAGGAAGGAAGGAAGGAAGGAAGGAAGGAAGGAAGGAAGGAAGGAAGGAAGGAAGGAAGGAAGGAAGGAAGGAAGGAAGGAAGGAAGGAAGGAAGGAAGGAAGGAAGGAAAGAAGGAAGGAAGGAAGGAAGGAAGGAAGGGAGGAAGGAAGGAAGGGAGGGAGGAAAGAAGGAAGGGAAGGGAGGAAGGAAGGGAAGGGAGGAAGGAAGGGAAGAGAGGAAGGAAGGAAGGAAGGAAGGAAGGAAGGAAGGAAGGAAGGAAGGAAGGAAGGAAGGAAGGAAGGAAGGAAGGAAGGAAGGAAGGAAAGAAGGAAGGAAGGAAGGAAGGAAGGAAGGAAGGAAGGAAGGAAGGAAGGAAGGAAGGAAGGAAGGAAAAGGAGATAGGGAAGGAACAAGAGAATTAAGGAGGGAGGGAGAGAAAAATGAAAATATATAGTTTGTAGTACTTCTCTCCCAGCAATCTTAGCTTTATCTGGCATTTTTCTGCCCTGAATTTTCTCCTCAAAGAATGTGACACAGTTGCTAAAATACTCATAGTAAGCACTCCACAAATGCCACAATATATCAGGTGACCTTCCTAAGTCTGAATCAGCAATTTTCTGTGAGTAATGTCTGTACAAGACAAACAAAACACCTCATATAAGGAGAAAGGCTGCTGGATTTAGAGTCAGAAGACCATGGGTCTAAATCCCTGCTCTGCGACTTACTATCCATGCTACAGAGTTAAGTTACTTAATTCTCTCTGGGCCTCAGTTTCCTCATCTGTAAAATGAGCTGGAGAAGGAAATTGCAAACTACTCCAGTATCTTTGCCAAATGGTGTAATGAAGAGTCAGACACAACTGAGCAACAATAATTACAAGTACTTTATAGATTCTATGAGCCTGTTTCAAATCCTTGTTCTGATGCTTCCTATCTTCATGAACTCAGGGACTTTGGGTCACCAATTTGAGCATCTGTTTTCTTATCTGTAAATGATGGGACTGGACTCAGTGATCTCAAAGGTCTCTTCCATTTCTAAATATACAATGCTATGAATGGATGATCTTTAAGAACCCTTCTAAATCTAGTGAAATAGTAATAATGATGTCCCCGAGTGCAGAATATATCAATAACAGAATATCCTGTCCCTCCTTCCCTCCTTCTTTCTCTCCCTCCTTCCCCCCTCTCTCTCCCTCTATTTCTCTCTTTCCTCCCCCTCCCTGAGAGAGTAAGCAATCAGATATTGGTTATATACATACAATAATGTAAAATATTCCCATATTAGTCACTGCAGAAGAAGACTCAAATAAGAGGAAAAAATGAAAGAAAAAATAGTGTCAGTCTGTATTCAGAACAATATCAGTTCTTTCTCAGAAAGCCTATGATATGCTTCATTGTTAATCCTCTGAGATTGTTTTAGATTATTTTATTGCTGAGAATAGTTAAATCCTTCATAGTTCTTCATCAAACAATATTGTGGTTACTGTGTTCAATAATCATGTTCTGTTCCCTTTACTATGAATCAATTTATATGTCTTTCTAGGTTTTTCTTATAGAACAATAATATTCTATTACAATCAGAGACCAGTTTGTTTAACTATTCCCCAATTGATGGGCATCCCTTTGATTTACATTTTTATCCACTACAAAAAGAGATGCTATATATTTTGTACGTCTTTGGAAATAGACCCTTTTCCCTTTTTGTAGATGTCTTTGGAATATAGACCTACCACCAAATTACTGAATCAAACACTCCAATATTTCTGCCACAATTAAATAAATAAAAAGCAGGAAAACTCCAAATAAGGTCATGAAAAGTCAGACATGAGTAACAAAATCCAAATCCAAACACTTTAAAAACTTCTATTAAATCATATTAAGATATAATTAGATGTTTAATAAAATAAATGAAAATACAATGCAATATACTTAATATTAATTTATGGTTTTCTAAGCCAATATCCTGGGCAACCAGATGATGCAGTAGATAGAGTGGAAGACCAATATTCAAAAAGACTCTTCTGAATTCAAATCTGGTTTCACATACTCCTTAACTATGTAACCCTTGGCAAGTCACTTAATTCTGTTTGCCTCAGTTCTCTGATGTGTAAAATGAGCCAGAGAAGACAATGGCAAACCAATCCAGTATCTTTTCCAAGAAAACCCCAAATAGGGTCACGGAGAGTTGAGTACTACTGAAAAAAAATGAACAAAAAAAAAATCGGTACACATCCCAAAGGGATCTAATTCTATTTTAATCTGACCCTACTTCTTTAGAGGTTACAGGGAAATAGTGTGGGAGGAGTGGGGGCGAGAGTGAGTCAGATTGGTTCTCAGGTAGTAGATTGCAAATTCTTTATGACCAAGGATGTTCCTTCATTTTGTATTCTTAATACCTGGAGAGTAATCCCAGTGTCAGGAAAATCTGGTTCAAGACTCACTTTCCCACATATTGCGTTTGTGACCTATGGCTAATCACTTAAGTTCTCAGTGTCCTGAGCAACTATATAAGATTTTAAGTTTCAAAATAATTATTGGTCTGCATCAGCAGACAGATTTTTCTAATAGGAATTGCTAAGATCAGAGATGTCAAACAAGAAAACTCCCAGTGCCTTCATGTAATTTGGAAATACCTTTTAAAATAAATGAAAATATAACAGAAAATAGATGATATGAATATGTGATTTTAAGTCAATATGTGACCCATGGGGATCCCTTTCATGTGTGGTTTGGTGTCCCTGTTTCTATTTGAAGTCGACACTACTGTTTGAGACCAAGGAAATCACATATCCAGATTCCCACCCTTATCTCCTGACAAAAAAACCAAAAACCCCTAGTTTTTTTTTAATAAGAAAAGAACCCAAACATGTGATTTTTATCATTATAGGAAACTATGCCAATGCAAGTTGGAACCTTCTCTGTTGCTTATAAATTTAAAGGAGCTACCAAGAGTTTTTGAGTGACTTTTTTTAAGTGGCTTAAATCAATTTGCTAAACTGGCAGAACAGGGTAATTAATGCCTGAGATGTAGTGAACCTAGAAATCAACAAAGCATTTAACATAAATTCTCAAGAATCATGTTCTTGTAAACAAGATGGAAATCTGTGGTCATGATTTGAATATCATTATGTATGGTTGAGGGAAGAGGGAAAAGGGAAGAGGGAGAAAGAGTGAAGATGGAGAAAGAGAGAAGAAAGAGGGAAGAGGAAGGAAGAGGGAAAAGGGAGGAAGAGGGGGAAAAATATAGTTAAATGAATTTGTAATTGAATGAATAGTCAGACTCAAAGCATAATGATTAATGAAAGTGATGCTAACCTGTACAAGAAGTTTCTATTGTAATGATTCCAGCTCTCTCTTAGGAGTTCCTATTGATCTCAATATTTTTATCAGTGATTTTAATGAATAGATGACATTCCTATCAAAATCGCAGGTGACACAAAGTTGAGGAATAGCGAACAAATTAGATGGGCTAGACTTGTGGGCTAAATATTAAAAAAGATGAAATGGAATAAAGATAAATGGAAACATCCTATATTTGGGTTCAGAAAATCAACTATATGATTGATAAGGAGGATATGGAGTAAGAGAGATCATACTACACAAAAGGACCAGTGATGCATAACCTGTCAAGAAGCAGATGTAGAGGGCAACTGATAACTGTTTTGAAGGATGTAGAAGGAGAATTAGATTTTTGTGTGATCACAGAGGGCAGAACTAGGAACAATTAGGTCAAAGTAGAACAGTTTAAGATAGCAAGGGAATCGGTGGATGGAGTCAGAAAGATGTGACTTCAAATTTAGCCTCAGACATTTGCTAGTTATTTCACCTTGTTTACCTTAGTCTTCTACCTACAAAATTGTAGAAGGAAATAGAAAAGCACTCCAATATCTTTGACAATAAAACTCCTTAAGAAGTTCTGAAGAATCAGAATGTCTAAACAACATGAAATGAAAGAACCATTTAGTCTGCAATAAGACAATTTCCTAACAATTAGAATCTAAATAAAATAAGATTGTATCTTATTTATTATATTATTAATAATATTATATGATTATTTAGGCTTCATTTTCAGAATATAATATTATATTATTATTAATAGTAATAATAATAATAAGTATTTATGTAACACCTATTATGTGACAGCCACATTAAGTAAATCCAAACTATATGAAAATATTTGAATGAATACTTAGTGGGGAAATACTCTACATTGTATCTATGGACCTAAGTGTTTTACAAATATTTAATTTGTAATTTATTGTATAAATTAATTGCATAAATTAATTTATTTAATTCAGATCTTCCTGACTGCTTAGTAGTCTTCAGTTGAAATCTTTTAAATTTTATAAAGGATTTTGTAAAGCGGATTTCTACTTAGTAATATAGATAGGTTTCTTAGTAGCTAGTGCCCTGTATCTAGAGTCAGGAAGATCTGAGTTCCAATCCAGGCTCAGACATCTATTAGCTGTGTAATCTCGGGCATGTCACTTAATCTTTTTTGCCTGAGTTTCCTCATCTGTAAAAAGGGGCTAAGTAGCATCTACCTCCCAGGGTTGTTTTGATGATGAAATTAGATGCTGATTATATAAAGTGCTTTGGAAACCTTAAAGTATTATACAATTCTAGCTATTATCACTTATCATTATTATTGCTGTTGTTATCATACAGATTAGACAAGATGAGTCAGGATAACCCTTTCAATACTGATATTCTATGTTGTGCTGAGCCTGTTTTTGCCTCTGTTTAACACACATTATGATTTGATGCAATCAGACATCAAATATTTGTCAAACATCTATCTCCAACACTGAGTTGGACACTAGGAATACATTACAAAAACAAAAACAATCAAATGTTAATTGTCCTCATAGATCTTATATTCAGCTGAAAGGTATCACCTCCCTTAATTTCAATGTTTTTCTCTAGAAGATAAAGGGCCTGAACCAGAAGGTCTCTAAAGTTCTATAATTATATGATTCCAGGAAGCACAAATCAATCCATAAAAAAGGCTTTATTTTCAGAAGCTAGGTCCCATGACACCAACCAGAAGTCTAAAAATGTCCATTTCAGAACTTCATGTGATTAAAAACCTGAGAATACACATGAGGATTTGTTACATAGACTGAATACAGTTTCTGTACTCTGAGACAGTAACATTAAAAACATCCTGAAACCAAGAGAGTACTTCTCATTATTTTCCCTTGTCCATGGTCTGAAAACACATAATTAGATGACAACACTTTCTTTTTATCCTCTTTCCTTCCCCCTCCTCTCCTCCCACACTCAGCCCAGAATTGGTTATGCACTAGTGAGTTTTACACAGATATGTATAAAGACAAGGAAATCTGCTCAGCAAATTCAGGAGCCCCAGTACACACTGTACTCAGATAGTGAAGCCTAATTTGACCTTCTCCAGAATTTCCTATATGCATTTGATCCAAGATAAAACAAATATCCAACTGAGAATCCTAACAATAAGATGGAGGTGATATGTATATAGTCTCCAACACTGGGGAAGACCTCAAAGGTCATGTAATTCAAAGCTCCCAGTTTACAGATGGGGGAATTGTGGCTCAGAGTTTAAGTGGCTTCTTCTAGGATTTAGAGTTGGAATGAACCTCGGTTTATTTGGGCTTATTTCCAAATTTCTGCTGTCAGTTGATTTGTCCAAGGTCATATGGGCAGTAAGTATCAGAGATGAGATGGGAACCTTGGTTTTCTAGAGCTATCTACTGGACCACAAAGTCTTCCTAGAGAATCTTGAGTTCTATATGATACTGAGGAAGCTTAAAGAAAAGAAGCTAATATACAAATCCCAATAAAAATAGGAGAAATGGAGACAAAGGCTATACCTTTCCCATATCACAAAGTCACAAACTGTGTTTACCTCTGGTTTCATCTCTGTGAAGAGAATCCTAGAAATAGAATCAATTGGATGCTTTCTTGTGCAAGCACCTGGTACAGTTTTATTCAATATTTGGGGGTGCCTACTAGAGATAAAGATTGGCAAACATTTCAAATCCAATTCAACATTTTGAGAAGCATGGGTGTCTCTATTATACACCTAAGTACTACCAATCAATACTCTCTTCCTCTGCCCATGAAGCTCTATCCATGACCTGATCCCCAAAAGGCACCACCTTTCTTTCTTCTTCATTTGAAAATTTATCCATTAGCAAATGCTCATAACTTCCTGCATGCTAATCATCCTTCCGAGACATCTTAAAACTTCACTCCCTTTCTGCATTTAAGAGTAATGGTCTCATCTCCTCTAACCCTTGTCCCCCGTAGAGTATGATATTTCCCCAAAGTATGGACTTGAGTGCCAATTCATTTGCAAAAATGGCCTTTCTAGCTAATGTGTGAATTAGCAACCTATCTAATCCTGAAGAATAAGCTTCTACAAATAGGAACCTTAAAAAAATTTTATTATCTTTTTTACACCACTTTCAATTCCCAATATATTACTTCTCCCATTCTCAGAAAACATCACTTTTAATGAAAACTAAAAAGAAAGGGGAATGGGAATTCACTAAAATTCACTCATACATCAAAAAAAATTGATATCTATAATGTTTCAATTCTCATAGTCCCTTACATCTACACAGAATATGGAGAAAAATGACTGCCCGAATATCTTCTTTGGAAACAAGCTTGGTCATTATAATATCATAGAAGTCTGTTTTGTCACTGGTGTTCTTTTTTATCTACATTATTGTATTCATTATATATACATATATATGTATACATATATATATATACATATATATTCTATCAGTTCATATGTCCTCTCATAATTTTCTTCATTCTCCTCATTTATCCTTTCTTACTGGATAGTAATATCATATGCCATTACATTCATATACTACAATTTGTTTAGTTGCTCTTGAATCAATGGCACCTACTTTGTTTCCTATTCTTCATGACTAAAGAAATTTTTTATCTTCATATTTATTCTATTAAAGGTCTTTTGATATAAATCTTTCTTTTTCTTTGAACCTTTCCTATGTTCCTTTCCTTTCCTATGAACCTTCCATGTATCTCTTCCTACTTTAGATCTTAATTCTACTCTATGTGATCAAGAAATCTGCCTTCTAATTCTTTCAGGGAATTATGTTACATTAGACATTATCTCTGTTTCCATATTTTATGCTATCTTTCACCAAATTAATCCACACTTTGATTTACATCAAATTCTTTTCCCAAAACCCAATATGACAGCACAGCAGATAGAGACTGGCCTCAGAATCATAAAAATTTGGGTTCAAGTCTATCTCTGACATAACCATAGACTCATCATTTAATCTCTAAATGAACTAGGCAATTGCCTTAGAATATGAGTTACAGATGAAGTGCTGACTTCCATTACTGGAGAAAATTTTCATGAGGAGGGCTTCCTATATACATGAAATCATAGTTCCAGAGTGGGCTAATCAAATATCCAAAACATTAAATTCCAATCCTTTCCTTAAAAAGCACTGAATCAGGGAGAATCAAAAGATCCAGATCCTAGTCCAAGTTCTAGCACTATCAATAAGAAAGACTTATCATCCCTTCAGGATTCAGTTTCTCATTCTCCAAAACAAGTCATTAGACAGGATAATCCCTAAGGCCCTCCTCAGTTCTAAAATTATATGCTTCTTATTCTATATGATTCTATCAAAAGCCCAAATCATCATTATAATAATGACCTCATTCATCTTCTCTTGATTCACTGTCACCCAGACCACGTTATGTAAAATAAGAAAGAAACCTTGATTCCATCACTATCCCCTCAGGACCAATAATGTCCTGGAAATGTGGGAAATCATGGGACAAAGAAGCTTTTGATTCACCAAACACTAGTCTTAATCTCTGTCTCTCTTCTTCCTCACTTCTCTTTTTTCTCTCACTCTCTCTTTCCCCTCTTCTGCCTCCCCATCTCTCTCTCTCTCTCTCTCTCTCTCTCTCTCTCTCTCTCTCTCTCTCTCTCTCTCTCTCTCTCTCTCTCTTTCTTTCTCTCTTTCTTCCTCTTTTTTCTCCCCTCTTCTTCCTCCTCATCTCTTTCTCTCTATCTCTCTCTCCCTTTCTGTCTCTCCCTTTGCATCTGTCTATAATCTTGGTAGTAATTCTCTTTGTTTCCCACAAAGACTCCCTAAGTTTTTTTAATAAATTTAAGTAAGTGGCATGATAGAGTGGGAAAGAGAACTGGTTTTGGGGATAAAGAAGTAGGTTTCTAGGCATGGACCCACACTTAACACCATACACCAAGATAAGATCAAAATGGGTCCATGATTTAGGCATAAAGAACAAGATTATAAATAAATTAGAGGAACACAGGATAGTTTACCTCTCAGACTTGTGGAGGAGGAAGGAATTTGTGACCAAAGAAGAACTAGAGCATAAAATAGAAAATTTTGATTATATTAAATTAAAAAGCCTTTGTGCAAACAAAACTAATGCAAACAAGATTAGAAAGGAAGCAATAAACTAGGAAAACATTTTTACAGTTAAAGGTTCTGATAAAGGCCTCATTTCCAAAATATATAGAGAACTGACTCTAATTTATAAGAAATCAAGCCATTCTCCAATTGATAAATGGTCAAAGGATATGGACAGACAATTTTCAGATGATGAAATTGAAACTATTTCTGCTCATATGAAAGTGTTCCAAATCACTATTGATCAGAGAAATGCAAATTAAGACAATTCTGAGATACCACTATACACCTGTCAGATTGGCTAAGATGACAGGAAAAAATAATGATGAATGTTGCAGGGGGGGGAAATTGGGACACTGATGCATTGTTGGTGGAGTTGTGAAAGAATCCAACCATTCTGGAGAAAAATTTGGAACTATGCCCAAAAAGTTATCAAACTGTGCATACTCTTTGATCCAGCAGTGTTACTACTGTACTTATACCCCAAAGGGATACTAAAGAAGGGAAAGGGACCTGTATGTGCCAAAATGTTTGTGGCAGCCCTCTTTGTGGTGGCTAGAAACTGGAAAATGAATGGATGCCCATCAATTGGAGAATGGGTGGGCAAATTGTGGTATATGAATGTTATGGAACATTATTGTTCTGTAAGAAATGACCAGCAGGAGGAATACAGAGAGGCTTGGAGAGACTTACATGAACTGATGCTGAATGAAATGAGCAGAACCAGGAGATCGCTGTACACTTCAACAACATTACTGTATGAGGATGTATTCTGATGGAAGTGGATATCTTCAACAAAGAGAAGAGCTAATTCATTTCCAATTCATCAATTATGGACAGAATCAGCTACACCCAGAGAAGGAACACTGGGAAATGAATGTGGACTACTTGCATTTTTGTTTTTCTTCCCAGGTTATTTTTCCCTTCTGAATCCAATTCTTCTTGTACAACAAGAGAACTGTACAGTTCTGCACACATATAATGCATCTAAGATATACTAGAACATATTTAACATGTATAAAACCGCCTGTCATCTAGGTGAGGGGGTGGAAGGAGGAAAGGGAAAAGTCGGAACAGAAGTGAGTGCAATGGATAATGTAAAAAATTACCCATGTATATGTTCTGTCAAAAAAAAAAGTTATAAAAAAAAAAAAAAGAAATAGGTTACTATCTCTGATGCTTACCACTTGCGTGACTTTGGACCAGTCATCCTCCCTGGGTCTTAGTTTCATCTGGAAATGAAGGAGTTGGACTACATGCTGAAGTCCCTTCCTGCTCCAAATCAGTGGTCTTATAATTTTTTCAATTATTCTGCAATTTCCCCTTCATATAGATTACAATTTTATTCTAGGAATACCAAGCAAATTCAGAATGATTATGTTCAAAGCTATTAAGTACAATATCTTCATTTTCAGATGAAGAAATCAAGTGGTTAAGTGAAGACCCTAGTGTCCTTCAGTAAGTGCATAATGTGGGATTTAAATCCATGTTTTTGCCAACTTTAGTATCCAATCTGCTATGTCAAACTGTCTTAGAAACCTTTTTTTTGTTAATCCAGACCTATAATTTTCATTAGTGTGGAAACTCCAAATGAGGAAACTACCTTCTCCAAGATAAATCAGTATCACCTGTATAACTTTTGGTCTTAGAAAGTTACCTGTCTGGTGAATCACTGAAAGAGGGACATGATTTGACCAAAGTCACACAAGTCATAAATGAAGAGCCAGAATTTGAAACCAGAAACCACGAAGCTAACCAGAGCCAGTGAAGCTAACCAAAGCCATCCTCTTTTTACTGTCTCCTTTATCTTTTCATTTCCCACAGGGAATAAGAAGGCCCTGTTCAGATCACATGCTGGATGCATCAAACCATGATTACTAAATTAAACTTTCTTAAGTATCTTTACCAAACAGAATATGAAAGGTACAGAATATGCTTGAAATATTCCTAAGTCAGATGGACCTTTCTCTAATTACAGTCCTTAGGAAAGTTTATTTATAAAAATAGATCACATTTTTTAAGTTCTTCCTTTAATCATGTCATATGTGAGTCTGGAGTATGTTGGTAAATGCTTAATAAGTAGCTCCTTAAAGGGATAGATAGATAGATAGATAGATAGATAGATAGATAGATAGATAGATAGATAATAGGCAAACAGACAGACAGACAAATGGATACATGGATGACTATATTGTTTGATAGATAAATATATATAGATATATACATATATATGTAGATATGTAGGTAAAGGAGATT
Source organism: Sminthopsis crassicaudata (assembly GCF_048593235.1). Lineage (NCBI taxonomy): Eukaryota > Metazoa > Chordata > Mammalia > Dasyuromorphia > Dasyuridae > Sminthopsis > Sminthopsis crassicaudata. Next base: position 278,196,900 of record NC_133621.1, read on the forward strand.
GATGGATAAATAGATGAATAGATATATAAAGAGATATATGTGTACATATAGATGTGTAGATAGACATATTCACAATATTTAAAGTTTGTCATTTTATCCATCTCTTTCTTGTCTAGACAATCAACAAAACAATAAATCAAGTCATGATTTCTGATGATTGTGGATATCGAAAGTGTTAATGATCACACTAAAAAATTAGCATTCAGCTTTTGTGAGCTACTATGAGCTGGCTTCAACATATTCCTCTTATAAAACTTTGGGATATTGTTTCTCTCTCTCTCTCTCTCTCTCTCTCTTTCTCTCTCTCTCTCTCTCTCTCTCTAGCTCTCTCTCCACAGACACATAAATGCATATGTATGCATATATATATATCACTTACATGTACTCATATATGTGCAGATATATGTGCATATGTGTGTATACACATGCATGTGTACATATTTGCACACATGTACATATACTAATATCTAGCCAAATGGCATCTAAGTGGCTCCTTAGTGCACAAAGCATTTTGAATCTGGAGACAGAAAGGCTCATATTCATAAGTTCAAATCTAACCTCAGATGTTTACCAGCTGTATGACTCTGGTCATGTTACTCAACCATTTTTTGCCTTGGTTTCATTACCTGTAAAATGAGCTGGGAAAAGAAATGGCAAAACAATCTAGTATTTTTGACCAAAAAAAGAAGTGGGTCATGAAGAGTCCAGACACAAATGAAAAATAACAAAAAACCTATCCAACCTGGCTAAAATCCTATCCCCTAGGAATCCTGGAAACATGCAAACTTCTCCCTTCTGCTTGTAGATATCTACAGATATTCGCCCACAATTCTTTTCTTATGCTGTAATTCTTAAAGATCTTCTGAATAAGTGCTAAACTTAATTTAAAGGTGATTGATGCTGTATAGTGTCATGAATTGAAAAAGCTGAAAACTTCCACCTACCTCTTTATAAAAATGTCAGCTATCAAGCTCTTTATAAACAGTCTCCTCTTCTGTAAAAGCAGCAGATTGCTCCAGAATCAATTTTCAAGTTTGCTTTGTTCCCTGTTCTCTTCTTTACTTTGACCAGTTTCAATTTTGCTGCTGTTTGCCCTTGTTCTGGAAGAGGATCTTGACATCAGGGAAGTAAAGCCATGATATGCAAATGAATTGGATTGAAGTGAGGGAGGACTGTGCACTTTCCCTTCTACAGCCATCTGGGTGCAGTGACCAGATATAGCTCAGGATGACTGGAGATGGATCTCAGTTTGACCAAAGTAATGCTCATCCCTCTCTCCCCCAGCTTCTAACCCCAGATTCTTTTCATTTTTGCTTAAATGAGCTTCCTTTGGAACTGAGTGCCTTTGGAAAAGTTAAGTCAAGAGACTGCTTTATTAATTCACTAACTTCTCTATGACTTCCCAGACCAAAGCACCCTTCTCTGAACACCAATCATTTCTATATTTTGTCTTTTCCTCCTAGAATATAAGCTCCATGAGGGCAAGGACTATCTCAAGTTTTTTCTATGCATCTCCAGCAGAAGCTTGGGCACATAAAAATAATTAATCATTTATTTATTATTATCTGTATCATTATTCATTCTCTTCTTTTTGGATGGGATTCAGATTGAAGACTTGACGCGTCATCCTTTCTTCTGCTACTTTTATTCTTTTATATTGAATATTCTATGGATATCTGTTTTTATTCCTTTGTATTGAATGCTGTATGGACTATTGTATGGACATCTGCTTTTATTCTTTTTTACTGAATGTTCTATAAACTATTCTATGGATGTCTTCTGTTTAAATTTTTTTGTATTGAATGTTTTATGGACTCTTCAATGAATTGCTTTTATTCTTTTGTATTGAATGTTCTGTGAAAAATAAGTGAATGAAAGCATTTAGATAAAAATTCATTTTCTGTAGGCTCACTAAAAGCAGCCTCTATATAAGTCCAATAGCAGTCAGAGCTAGAGGGATGTTATTCCATCCTGTTTTCAAAGCATTTAGATAATGGCTGAGTAGATATATTTTGAAAGACTTTCCATTAAATATAGTTTGGAAAATAGAGGATGGTGACATCTTTTAAAAATGCATTGGATTTTTAAGTATCAATATTCTGTCTGGACAATTACAGATAACAATTCACAGTGATAACAGTCCAATTCCAATAGCATTTATTGGTTGTTTCAGTTAAGGTCTGTAATTGTAGTGTGGGGATTTGTCATCTGTTAGTCTCTGAAAGATAAGAAAACTTTCATTGCACAAGTCTGACCACCAAGTCGTGTCTTTCCATACATTCAGCAGGTGCTAAAGTTTTTGTAGCCCATACCAACATATTGCACTTTCTGCCTTTTATTTGTACAATCTGATCATGAAGTCCTTAAGGATAACTCTTCTATAATTTTGGTTGGCTATTCATGCTGATTGGTACATAAACCCTATCTTTCCCAAACTTAAATACATGAAACATCATTTGATTGAAGTTTCTTTGTTGACTTATTGTTGACCAAATTCAAGCAGGTTTCACTCATGTAGGACTCTCTGATTTTACTCTTGGACCTTAGTCATTTCATCAGTTCTACCCAGAGGTGAACCATTTTAGATGGCATTCAACAAATTCAGTAGTGTAGAGCTATTACTCATCTTTATAAATTCTCCATGAAATTATATCACCGTGTCCCAAAAGGAACTCTATGGGTTTTGGGCCACTTTATTGGATTCTCTAAGAATATCTATTAATAATCTTCTTTCTTATTGACAAAGAATTATTATCAACTCTAGAGAACTATCTTAGGGGGGTAGGTCTTGTGCTTCATGAATACCTTACAGCTTAGAATACTTTTCAAAGTCCACTATGGTTGATTTTATATTTCAAAAGTACATAATAGGAGTGGTATTATATAGATATTGATTGTTTTAAACATGTCTTTACCATTCAGCTTATTCTGATTGCATAATTATTTGCATATTTTGTTGTCCAGTCATTTTTGACTCTTTATGACCCATTATGTAATTTTCTTGGCAAAGATACTGAATGGTTTGCCATATTCTTCTCCAATTCATTTTACAATTGAGGAAAGTGAGCCAAATAGTTTCTTGTCCCAGGTCACACAGCTAATAAATGTGTGAAGCCGGATTTGAATTCATGAAGATGATTCTTCTTGATTCCAAGTCTGGCTTTCTATGCATTATGGTGCTCTCTAGCTATCCTGTTTGCCTATTAACTCTCCTATAAAACAGTGAGCTCTCTGTGGGAAGGGATAATTTACCTTTCTTTGTATCCCCATGACTGATATCTAGGAGACTCTTAATAAGTGTTTATTGACCGACAATCTCTCAGATCAATTTTCTGATCCTGTGTTTTTGTTGCAAGAATTAAATATGTATGTGCATATTAACATTAAATATGCATGCATACATATTTTTGTGCATACACATGCACATATGTGTATTGTGTATATGTGTGTGCAGGAGTATGAATGTGTACAAGCCTTGAATGTGTACACATGTACATTGATATTGATATATTGAGTTTGATTTACCTATATTGATCTATATTGATATACCTACATATGTATATGCGTGCATATAGCTGTGTTGCATATTATGCTACAAGTATACACACACATATGTTGTGTATATATTACATATATACACATATGTAATTTTCTCAATCCTTAAAGTGCTACACCGATGCAATATAGAGTTAAGTATAATACAAAAATGATGTAAAAAATAAGCTTATTATTTTACCTAAAACTCTTCTTCTTCTTCCTTGACTATTTCAATCTATTGCATGGTCATTTCACTCAGATACTCATATTAATAAACTTGAGTTTAGTTTTTCAGTTCTTTCCCTCACTTCAGCAAAGTAAAAAACCAGCATTTCTAAACCATTTTATTTTCTCAGTCAACTGATATGACTACAATTCCAACTATTCTCACATGTAGAGGCCCAAGTGGTTTATATGTTTAATGTATATAATATATATGTTATATTAATGTATATATTATACCTATGTTCTATTAATGTATATATTATATATGTGTGTTATATGTTTAATGTATAATGTTTATAAAAAGATTGAGTGGGAGTCAAAGAGATAGTCCAAACGCCTCATTTTACAAGTGGAAAAACTCAGGTTTTATTATATATCAGGTTAAGTGATTTCATAGAACTATAAATCTAAAGCTGGAAGGAATTTTAAAGTTTGAAAATTTCAAATTTCAAAGTCCATCTCATTTTACAGAAAGGAAAACTGAGGATCAAAAAAGACAAGTAATTTGACTGGTCTCACAATACAGCAAATATTAGAGACATCATTTGAACCCAGTTCTTCAGGCTCCAAAGTAAATGTTCTTATTATATCCTACTGATTTTACTAATATGAGGAAGACAACATGTAGCAGGATTAAGGGTTCGGATTCAGGTAGTCTAAGAACAACTTGAGGGTCCAGGCCATTATAAACATGTTTGGCCATTGATGGACCATGAAAGAAAATTCTAAATCCAAGAAAGAATACAACCTCCCTGACTTCTGATGTGATCTCTCCAAGGATGGAGGAGGCCTCATTGAAAAACTAAATTATACTTCCTGAAACAAAAATTTTTAATAACACTTGGACTTTCTCTCTTTAGCAGTTTCAATTAGTAGACTACACTGTGAAGCTGCCTTGCTTCCTTCATTCTTAAGTAGAAAATGTTAGAGGTAGAATATTTGTGTTTGAAAAGAATTCCTGCTCACCTTTAATATTTAATATCTGAATAGTACATTGAAAATTAAATTATTCCTGATATGAAATGATATTTTCATTTAGCTCTTCACCTTCCAAAATTAGTGCCCAAAGGAAGATCTATTTTTATTTTCACCATTTGATATGTTCCCCCTAAAATGACTTCTTGATATATACATACTATTCAGGGATTATTTCACTTGAGTTTAGGTTGTATTTTTTTTAATGTAGTGATTATTAGCAGCTCTGAAACTTATAAGTTATGTGACCAGAGTTAAGTTTTTGAACCTTAGTGCAAGTGGTTTAGGAGAAAGGGGAGAGAAAGCAAAGAGTATATGAAAAGAGGAAACAAAAATCGAAAGAAGTAATAGGAGAAAGGAAGAATATGGGGGAAGGAAAACATGACAGCATCTGTTCTCAAGGAGCTCACATTTTAATGAAAGGTGATTACATATCAATCAACAAGCATTTATTTGGTACTGACTAAATGCCAGGAGTTTTGTTTTGCACTAGTGATTCAAAGAAAAAGTAAAACCATCTCTAAGATTATGGAGAGATGTCATTACATTTTTTCACAGGTCAAATGGTAAAGTCCAAGGGTCCTAGGAGTCTATAATAAGTATGTCAAATGATAATTCAGGGACCTGTAGGGTATAGCAGAAGGATGGATCATAAGGACCAATGCTATTCCATTTATGAAAAAGTTCAGAATTGGTAACATCCTTCTCATTCAAATCACATGAGCAACAATGTCTGCCAGTTGGAGATGGGAGATCTGGAAGAAGTAAACTTTAGGGTCAGGGAAGAATAGACATTCTTTATTCTTTCTTCCATGAAGAGAGAGAGGAGATCAGCATCCAGTCATGAAAAGGGAAAGAGACGTTGACAACAGAATTAGAAGAAATGGTTTCAGGCTGTGAGTGCTCCTGCTGGAATCTTCCAACACTTCAATGGTATCTGGGCTTCAGGAGGTTTAGCCTGAAGAAGGGAACGAGCACCCCCTGGAGTCTGCTCCTACTAAGATTAGATTTATTATTGAATAATAAAAGGAAGGAGAATAATCTTGATAATCAGGACAGAGAGCTGATAATTTAGAAATTAACCCTACACTTCTCAGCCAGGTCAGCTCAGTTCAAAGATGTTGGTTAGATTATTGCTGGCAATGTTGAGGAAGAGGAATGAAAAGGGCAGCTCTGGACTAAATCTGGGTTTAAATCTTCCTTTTGACACATACTATGTGACTCTAGGTTATTCAGTTACTTAGCTCCTCAATGCCTCAAGCAAGCTATATAAGTTATAGGCAAAGTGCTGCTATGTATAAGTGGAAGGAGTTTTCATCCTTGAAACTTCTGAATGGGATCAAAGTCCCAGATTCACACCCCAAACAAACAAACAAACAAACAAACAAAAAACCCAGAAATAATTTAACTAAAGACTTTGCCAGTGATAAATATATATGTATGTGTATATAAATATATATATACATATACACATATACATAAATGGAAGAGGTGATAAGTATTACAGGTAGCCTGGTATAGTAGAAAGAGAACTGGGTTCAAATCACCTCTCTAATGGGAATTACCAGTTAATCTTCCTAGAGCTCAGTTTCCTCATCTGAAAAATGAAGAAGCTTCATAAAAGCTGGATCTATGATCCTATTTTAATTGCTATTCAATTCTGCAAAGAAAATGGCAGTACATTTAAACCCCTTTATCAAGAAAATAGGAATGTTGATTCATATCCTCACAAAGTGGTCAAGACTAGCACCATTTGCATTTATGAGAATCTGGAAATAAAGAAATATCTGCTACATATTACTTTTAGGAGGCAAAAATCTCTCTGCCTTGTTTGCCTTTCAGTGCTTAACAAGCTCTTTGCTTCCAAAGGGACACAGCATCAGAGATGACTTCCTGTGGTCTGGAACACTCCATGAATAATTTGACATCTCTTCATAAGTGCAATTTAATATCTTCCAAAGTGGGCTCATTAAGAGGGAATCTCACTTCCTCTCAAAGACCTCATTTCATTAAGCTCCCCATGCTCTCTGTTTTCTGTGGGTTGCTTGTCTTGGACTCTATCTGACTTCATAGGGAGAGGTGTTCATTTTTTTAACCCATGCTCTATTAATGTTAGACAGTGCTGGGACACGTTTCAAAGCCTGACCACATACATACCCATTAGACATAATTATGAACTGCCCTTTATGCTGAGAATAGTATCATTTGGTTGTTTTGATACAGTGGAGAGAGCATTGACTGGAATCAAGAGGGTCTGACTTCTTTGACAGGTACCACCGATGTGACAAGTCAATAATCTCCCTGAGTCTTAGTTTCTTCATCTGAAAAATGGGGGAGGTGGACTGAACACTCTCAGAGGTCTCTTTCAGGTCTAGATTCATGGTATGATAGATTAATTACATGAGGATCTTCCTGTCCCACTAGTCTTGAACTTTTCTTACCTTATGAAAAAACCAGTCAGCCATTTCCTCTTTATCCCTACCTCTCTTTCCTGTATTTTTGGGGTTCTTAACTGATTGATTGTACCCTGAAGAAAGGAAGTAGGAAAAGTATCCCACTATGCTATGAATATATAAATAAGAGTTTAGAAAATCTCTGCTATTAATGAGCTTACATTTAAAGGATTCAATAACATGTACAAATATATAGGTGTGTTCAAGACTCATACAAAACAGACATAAGGTAACCAAGCTTTGAAGGACAGGAGATCAGGAAAGGTAGTACTGGTGCTAAATGTTGGAAGAAACCAGGGATTCCAAAAATCTCTAGGATTTAAGGCAGAGCATAACTAGGGCGATGCAATCAGCACTTTGCATCAGGGTGCCAACAACACTATCCTAGAGCATGGTTCCTCATCCACCCCACCTGGCCCTCTCTATCTTCCCAAAAGTGTCCATTCTCTTCAGCATCTGGTATCCATGTCTGTTCAGCATTATAGAAAAAAAGACACCTGAAATGAGCTTTCTGCTCTAGGCACAAAATAATTCTTAATTATGGCTGTACTTTAGGGAGGACAAGAAGAGAAGACAGTATGTTCTAAAGCTGCCTTTCCTAGCCAACCAGGAGACATTGCTTATTGGTGGAATAATTTCCCATCTCTGTATGAAAGAGAGGGTTTTAGGACAGGTCCCTTTATCCTAAGCACAGCATTATTGCAAAAAGGCTCCCTTGAGTAACTGGAGAAATGGTAGGAAAAAAATTCTCTTCCCTGAGTAGAATAAAAATACTTTATTATCATTAGACTTTTCACCTGGAAGAAACTTTTATAGCTTTGTGGATTGGAGAAAATGCTGAAGACAAGAATAAGATTTAATTCTTTCCTAGCTATGGGGAAGGCAGCCTCTCGGAGCAACAATTTCTCCATCTAAAAATGGGAATGATACTACTAAGCTACATGTCAATTGTTTCAAAGAGCTGTCCAGACTTTATAACAATATATAAATGTGAGCTGTTATCACTCAAATAATAGACTTGTGGATTGCTAGAATCAAGATGAGTTGAGTCAAAAAACATTTATTTAGAACCTATAGGGTAGACTGATGGGAATGGAATACTAGGTGGACCTATTATTGGCTCTCTCACCATGGATACTTTTATGGCAGGCTAATATCACATCGGACTTTCTGATTAAATAAAATTAAATTAAATTAAACACTGTTTAATCATGGTAAGTTTGACCTTCATTAATGAAATCAAATCTTTTGCATGCAAATTACCTGAGTTATGTTTCTTCTATCTTGTACTTATGGAACTGATATTTTTCAAAACCATTAGATTATAAGCTTCTTGAGGGGATTCTTTGGACTCTTTTTTACTTCCACTGCTAACACAGTTCCTGGCACAGAATAGGCACTTATTAACAAATGTTTAATGAATTGAACCCTAGTTAGGAATTTTTACATTTATCACTATGAAATTTAATCCCATTATAGCCTCAGAGATTTTTATATCTGCAAAGTAACTCTGAGTTTCTCCAGTCCGAATCCTTTATTTGACAGATAACTAAGCAGAGTCCCAGTAAAGTAATTTGTTCAAGGTCTCAGAACTAGTAAATAGCAGAGATGACACTCACATTCAACTCTTTAAGGATATTCAAGTGGTATGGTGGATAGAGTGCTGGTCAGGGAGATATGGGTGTGTCCTTGGCCAAATCATTTAAACTCTCCAGTTTGCTCATCTATAAAATGGAAATAATAATAGCGGTTACTTCTGAGAGTGTCTGTAAGATCAGGCAAGATAGAATATGCAAAGTACTTTTGAAACATGTATATATGCATATACATATGTATATCTGTATACAGACACAGACATATATGTTTGTAAATTATATATGCAATATATAGCTAAATGTAATAATCATGATAATTCACATATGGTACTCCAATATATTTGTGTATGTACCCATATGTGTGTATGTATACATATATACATAAATATATTTTATAACCTATACATATCCAACTAAGTATAATAATCATGATAAATGCTATGCTATCCCTATATATACATGTATGCACACACTGGTGTACATATATGTGTGTGGATGTTGCCATGTCAGTTATCATTAATTACTACTACTACTCCTCTAGGTCCAATATTCTTTCTAGCACGCCCCAATGACATCAGTAAGAATGTTTCACTTCCCTATCTTTTTTCTTACTGCTCATGACTTGTCACTCAAACCCATTTCCACCCAACACTAGTCCTAAATAACTGCATTTAAACCATCCTGTTTTGATAAGGTTTTCAAGGTGAAATAAGGCAAACTAGTACTTCTATGTCAACAACCATCTTTACCCTTATTTGCTCTTCCTCTTATCCCTGACATAGTTTTCAAAGCCACTTTTTGTTGTCCTTGGCATTTTAATGTCAGCTTCCCTTAATTGTAGGCTCTGAGACTCCTGACATTCAGAAAGGCCGACGTCACTCCTCTGAACAAGGTAGAGCTTTTATTGTTCTATTCTAGTCATAATCCCCATCCTGCCAAGGCTGAGCAGTGCCTTAACAAGCAATCATTAACCAAGGAAAGCACTGCAAAAGGCTCCTGGGACAAAGACATATTCAATTATTGGGAAGAAGGAAAGAGAAGAATGGGGGGGGGGAGAGACTTGGGACCTTGGAACTAAGTTCCTATGTCAGGAGACACTGATTCCAGATAGCAGACTAGTGAGAAAGACAAATTCTAAAACTACTTAAGGCTGCCCCCAGAGAAATTGAGGTAGGAGAAAGGGAGCTCAAGGAGGTACTCAGCTGTATTGCAGTTAGTGAAGAATATTATTGTCATTAGTTAGATGCAAAATTTGTTTGGTCTATTGACCAAATCAGTTAAAGTACTCATAGAATAACTTCTAAATTCTGATATTCTAGAACAAATCTCCTATTACCCCACTCTAGTTACATGTCTAAATTTAGGCTGCTAAACTCAATTGTTCAATCCATTGACTCAATCTAAGAGCCAAGAGCCAACTTCTAAATTCCAGCATTCTAGAATAAATCTCTTAATTTCACTAACCTAACCATAGATCTGAATTCAAAAAATATTTGTGAGGTCTTTGTCATATTAATATTAAATCTTGTGGCAAAATCTCAAAGTAATTTTTAACTCAAAAGAAATGCACCAATCTATAAAAATGAGTTTAAAGTGTTATTCTTAACACTTTTTCCAGTTATTTTTCTTCTGGGGATTACAAAAGCACTTGTTAAAGCACTGTTGGTCTATTTCATTTCTATGATCCTCTAGAATATTCAGTTTTACTGATTAATCAATAAATATTTATTTAGTGCCCACCTTGAAGATATCCTGCTAAGTGCTAGAAAACCAGATGGAGAGATTTCTCTCAATAGCTTTCTTATTTCCTTTATTTTACATTTAAAATCTTCTTGAACGAGATTGACACGTCTCTAGATAGTCTTCTGAGATCTTAGCAGACAGTAGGAATATACTTATAATAAGCTCTCAAGCCAAGAATGAATAACCAAATCCCATTCTCCCAGCATCGCCCTCATAGCCAGCTATAAAAACCACTTGCTCTCCTTTCTCATACAAACACTCCAACTGTCCTTTTGAAGAAGGCCCAAGACAGTTATCTAGGATGCCAAGTGCTTCAGTATCCTGCCTTTTCCTTCACTCCAGTTCAATAAATATTAAATGTTTAGGGCAGCTAGATGGTATGGTGAATACAGCATGGGGCTTTAAATCAGGAGACTCCTCTTCCTGATTTCAGATCAGGTCTCTGACACTTACTATGTGACCCTGAGCAAGTCACTTCATCCTGTTTGCTTCAGTTTCCTCATCTGTAAAATGAGCTGAAGAAGGAAATAGTAAACTATTCCAGTATCTGTGTTAAGAATACCCTAAATGAGGTCATAGTCAGAATGAACTACATGACAGATATAGTGCTGAACGTTTTGGATACAATTAATAAAGAGAAAGACAGTTTCTGCCTTCAAGAAGCTTACAATTTAAGGAAAAGACAACACACACACACACACAAAAAAAGAGTCAGGAATTAGGAGGAAAAAGGGAAGAAGAAAGGGGATACCATGGAGTACCTGGCCCCAGGGGCATCTTATTCCTTGGAACTGAAGCCAGAAAGGACAACAAATGCAAAATAGAGTGAGCTAGGAATCTGTTTTCTGCCCACTATAAAGGAAAGCATTGGGAGAAGTTTGGTACTCTGACCTCCAGCTTTCCAATCAGAGGGAAGAGAAGGCTGAGGCAGGTAGTATCATCAAAGGCTTGAATTAAGAAGATGGTGACAAATCAGAAGTGATGAACTTATCCCAAGAGGGAAGTAGATGCAAAGTAGAGTCACTCCATATATAATTTTTCAGCCACTAAATCTTTTTCCTAACCTAATGCCTTGCTACCCTTGTTACTCTTCAAGAACATTCATTGGATTTTTATTGCCTCTCACATATACAGCCTTCCTTATGGCCATTTAGAGGATGCATTCACATAGAGAAAAATGAATAAATACAAACTCTTTAATCACTTAGTCAAAATGGAGATCAAATTTTAGCTTCTAAATGAAGCCTTTCTAATACCCCATCAATTGCTAGTGGCTTCCCCTTCAAACTACTTTTCTTTAACTACATTGGATTTATTCTCTTTATTCTGTGTATGTAGATACTCTTGCCTGCCTCATTAAAATGGAAGAGCCTTAAAGATGTCTTCTTTTTGTATTCATATCCTCAATGACTAATAAATACAGCACATAGTAGGTGCTTAATAAATTCTTACCGATGGCTTAACATACTTCAGAATGTAAACTGGAACACCATTTGTATTTTGTCATTTGTTTAAAGTAAAATTCAAGGCTTGCTATGAAAAATGCCAACTTTTAATCTTCATTCTGCTTGGGGAAAGGAGAAAAGAAAATTTTTTCTCATTAGCATCTTGGAAAATACCTTATTTTCATACCAGGTGGAGTCCTAATGAGGCTGATTTCCATACAGAATACAAGAAAATCAGCCTCATGACAATGGTCACACCAGGCACATATAGCCTCCACTTTGGCACGCTGAGTATATTTTTTTCGTTTATGATTTGCATCCATACCTGCTGGTGCATATCTTCTCTTCCCCACTGGATAAGGGAACAGAATGTCCAATTAGATGGATGAAAGTATAGGCCAAAAAACAAGTCTTCCTTTGAAGAAGTCAAACATTTCCAAATGGCTGAACCACCTCTTTCTTTTTTCTTTTGTTGAACCAAGGAGAGGATATGAAGACATCATTATCAAATTTGCAGATGACCTAATGAATGAGTAGACAGAATCTGAAAATCTCTTGTCAGGTAGAATATTAGGTTGAATCTAATAAGATAAAATGTGAGTGGATTAAATCCTCATAAATTTAAAACCACAAGGAACTATGGAGGGCATTGACTCCAAGCCTTTCATTTTACAGATGAAGAACCTGAAACAGGGAGATGTTACCCATACTCAATCAAAAATCTAGTAAGGGCTGAGGTAGGAGTTGAGCTCATATTCCCTTCACTCTGTCTGTTCTAAATACTGTGATACTTATGCATCTCTATTGCCAGAAATAATGTAAACTCTTGCACTTGAACACAAAAAAATTAATTTTACATGTACAAGGTAAGAATAGTGAACCTGGGCACCATGTTAGATGGAGAGAATATTGTTGTCATTGTTATTAAATCATGTCTAACTCTTAGTTATTCCATTTGGAGTTTTCTTAGCAAAGATAATGGAGTGGTTTGCTATTTCCATCTCCAGCTCATTTTACAAATGAGGAAATAGATGAGGCAAACAGCATTAAGTGACTTACCTAGAGTCACATAGCTCGTAAGTGTCCAAAGCAAGATTTTAACTTAAAAAGGGGAAATATTTCTTACCTAGCCTTAATCACTGAATGCATGTTGCCTCAGACAAATTGAGACTTGGGAAAGACTTTAAAAGGCTAAGGTCTCCTACTACATTCTGTGGCAGTCTCTAGTCATCCTGATGTGTATCTTGCCACTGGACTCAGACAATCCTGGAGAGAAACTGAGGCTGGTGACTTTGCACAGACCTCCCTTACTTAAATTCAATTCATTTTCAAATCGTGGTGTCACTCCCTGATGCCATGATCCTCTTGGAGAACAAAGGACAAACAATAACAACAAAGTATCCTCTTAGGAAGATGAGTCTTCTTGTCTCCAGACTCATATTTTACTGAAACACCTACCTGCCCCTGAGAAGAATATTGTCATGTAGTAGCCAAAAACATGAATACAATGTTTGAGGGAGGTATAGAAATCAGGCATAAGGAGGAGACAGTTTCACTGTGCCCTTCCCTGGTCAGACAACAGATTGAGTAATCTGTTCTGATAATTTAGGAAGAATGTAGTTGTATAGAATGTCCCAGATGAAGACTTCAGAGATGGTAAAGGTCATTGGGATTGCTTTATAAAAAGGAAATGAAGGAAGTAGGTGAAGAGAAGAGGAAAAACATGTTATCCATCTCCAAATATTTGAAGGACTGGAATAAGACAAAAGATCAGATAGGTGCTGTTTGTGTGCAAGGATCAAAAGAAAGAGTAACTGTTAGATATTGTAAAGAGGGAAATTTAGGCTTAATAAAAGAGAAAACATTTAAAATCATTTAAAAGTCTTTACTTGAGAGGTAACATATTATCTTTGCCTGGAATCTTCAAGCAAAGGCTGAATGACTCCTATATATATATACTCCTATATATATAATTTTATGATTCTCTATAAAGAAACCCATCAGTGGTGATCCAAGACAGTTCCAATAGACTTGGGATGGAAAATGCCATCCACATCTAGAGAGAGAACTATGAATTGAAGCATAATGTTTTTACCTCTACCAAGGAAGGAATGAAAATCCCATCTTCTCTGAAATTTATTGTCCTAAGAGAGTTATCCAGACTGAGTACTGAGAAATATCAAGTGAACTATCCAATGTCAAACAGCTTGCAAGCCACAAGCAGGGTATGAACCCAGGTTTTCCTGGCTTCTAGAGTGACTCTCCATCTGTGGCCTCCCCTTCAATGGCCCATACAAATCAAAATATTCCCCATTGCTTATTTTCTCAAGACAGAGAAATGTGTATCTGTTGATGCTTCCCATGTTCTGGGCACTGTATTAAGTACTAATGATATAGATTTTTGTAAATTATTTCCTTAAATATATTTTATTTAATTTAAAAATTAAATCAGTGAATAATCACTCATTTAATATCAGTGAATAAAATGCTAGAGTCAGAAAAACATGAATTTAAAGCTAACCTCAGACACTGACTAGTTAATCACTTAATCCTGTTTTCCTCAGTTTCCTCATCTGAAAAATGAGGTGCAGAAAGAAATTATAAACCATTTCAATATCTTTGCCAAGAAAACCCTAAATGGAATCACAAATAGTTGGACAGAAATAAAAATGATTGCATAATAATAATGTGATATCTAAAATATTTATGATCTCATATGCAAAATATCACTTAAAAATAAATCGTGATTGTCAATTGGTTTTAACCCTGGATGGATGATTTTAGCACTACCCAATATTTTACTAATAGAAGATGAAGAAATGTATTCATTGGCAATACTTAAAACTATTTATTTTAAATTTATAAGATAGATTGCATTTTACAAGAGATAATGGTTTTTACCTTCAAATTTGTATTGGTGAATCAAAGAAGTTTTATTGACTTTCTCAACTTTTGATATTTTCAAATACATTGTATGTGGCCTGTAATAAATTCTCACACATCTGTGTTGAATAATGAATGCATGAATAAAAGGAATCATTGAAAAATGAACTTCAGTGTCCTGAAAGAGTTAACAGAGCTTTCTCTGAGAGAAGCTGTCATTGTGAACTTTTTAAATTGCATTATATAACTAATTCAATCCTTGAGCCTGAATGGAAGGCCAAATCTACTTTTATTGTTCTATTTCTTCATAAAACTCTGAAAGTATGAGAGCAAAGGGTGACAATTTTCTTTAAACGGTAGAGGTAGAGATAATATTTTTGGATTTTCCAAAAGGAAAAAGTAGAGCTTACATACCATATTTCTAAGGGTCACATAGGACAAGGAATCAAGCAGGCAGCAAAATGGCACAGGGTTCAAAATCCAAGCCTATCTGAGTTCAAATCTAACCTCAGACATTCACTAGCTATGTGTCTGTAAACAATTTATTTGACCTTTCTTAGCCTCAGTTTTCATCTCTGTGAAATAGAAATAATAATAACCTACCTCTCAGGGTTGCTGTAAGGATCAAATAAAGCAATATTAGGTTTAAAACTAAGTTTTTCTAACTCCAGATCAAATATATTACCTACTACATCACTCTAGTGAGAGGGAAGTGGGAGAAGAGCACACTACCCATCCAATTGGAGATGGCTCTAATTATTACAATATTTTCTGTATACCATAAAAATACTTATTTTAAATGGAGAGCCTCAGCCTACAAAAAATAATTTAATTCCATTAATATTTATAGCCAGATGAAATTTCCTAGATATTCATAACTTTACCTTTTTTTGGAGCAAGTAATCTAGTTTCTGAATAGGAAAGGGAAAGGAATATACTTTATTAATGGAACTGGAGAAGCCTGGGAATCTGCAGGGAGGATCAAGAGTCCATGTTACCATTTTAACTCTTTCATAAGCTCATATAATTAGAACTTGAAGGAACAATCCCCTCGTTTTACAGATGAAACACTGACACTTAAAAAGATTGACTTGCCTAAAGTCACATAGCAGTGAAGAGAAGATTTTAAGAGTAGTACCAAGATACCACTATATATTTATATATAGTCATATGTGTACATGTTATCTTCCTTCATAAATGTAACCTCCTTGAGAGCAGGGAATATTTCCATTTTTATCTCTGAATCCCCAGTATCTAGCACAATGCTAGAAATATCGATTAAATGATCATTGAACGAATATTATCAAGCACATACAATAAGCAAATCACTCTATATTCTGGAGCTGCAAAGATTTAATAATACATAATAACCTCTATTCGGAGAGTTTACTTGCTTTGGGTAGAAAGGAGAAAGCAACAAAAATATAACATGATCACAGATTTTTTAATATAAAATTAAGTAATTTGAGAAAAGAGAGAAAACAGATGGTTTGGAGGATTGGGAAAGGCTTCATGGACAAAGTACTATTAGAGCTGAAAGGCAAAGGAACAAAAGGGCAGAGATGATATGGATATAATTCCAGGCATGGTATTAAATCTGGGTAAATATACAAAGTCAGAAGATGACATGTTGATTTTGAGAAGTCTCTAGACATTTAGTCTAGTTGAAACAGAGAGTGTATAAAGAGGATGATATGAATGAAGCCTGGAAACATAAGTTGGAAGGACTTAGAGACCATGTCAAGGAGTACATATTTTATCTTCTAAGTGATAAAGAAGGCAAGGAAGGCTTTACATAGAGAAATGATAAATCTTTCAGCAGTTGTGTGGGAAATAGATTAGAGAGAGAATACTGGAAGCAAGAAAACCAATTAAGAGGCTATTGGAATATTTTGACCAAAAAGTCATGAGTGGAGAGAATTTGACAAGAATTGAAGAGGAAGAGATGTTGTAGAAGTTAAAATTGACACCATCTGACAAATGATGATCAGATGAAAAGAAGATTGTGGTTGGGAAAAGACCATGGACTTGCTGCTAGAAGAATGATGAAGCTGGAGTAGCAATTCCTAGTTATAAATAAACACATGACAAATTCACAGTGGCCATTCTCTTGGCAAAAGTAGATTTATTTAGGGGAATAGGTTCCAAACAAAATGAAAAGATATAATAGGCACCAGCAGTAATAAATATGGAATAGAATTGGGAAAACACATAATTAGCAAGGAAAAGGCAAGCTCCCCAGAGGAACTCACAATTAACCAGAAGAAATAAAATATTCCATGAGCTGGGAGTAAGCCATTGAATGGCAGGTCAGATTCATAGAAGTTTGGCCAACTAACAAAGAAAAGGCATTAGAGAGAGAGTGACCCCTCATAGTAGATTTAGTCCTGAAAAGAACTTAGCAAAGATTTTCATCATAACTAGATCTTTTATATGGGAAATAGAGCCTTGGGGGTTTCCTGGGCTTAAAGGCTGAAACTCAAGAGTGAAGGTCAGAGAGTCAGATGGAATGCACCTGGCCAACCAGATCCCAGACCTATCTAAATATAAGTTACTTAGCATCTCAAAGGTTTAAAGATACAGAAAAAGTTCCATCCTCACAATCACTCTATTCAAACTGAATAGCCTAGGAATCTGATAATAGCCATTTGGGCTTCTTCCTGATAGGGGAAGAGAGTAAGTCACATTAATATGTCATTTAATCCAATACCCACCACCCACCTCTAGTCTTAGCATTTTACACAGAAGGAAACAGATTCAGAGAGATTAAATAGCCATTTCCTACTCCAAATCCATCCACTATACCACACATTCAACAAAAATGTCTGCTGTGTGCAAAATGGTAAAACAGAGACAAAAAATCAAATAGTCTCTACTCTCAAGGAATTTATACTCTACTAAGGGTAATTCTAAGATTGTAAACATAGGTGACTAAAATAATGGTGGTATATCCAATAGATAAAATGAAATCTACTTTTAAAGAGAATATCCAGCCAGTAGGCATTTGGCAGTGTGGCACTGGATTAAAGAGACAGATTGTGATTGAATATGCATATAAATTGTCACTTCTATAAAGATTAAATCCATGGGAATAGATAAGATCACCAAAGGAATATAAAGTAATCTTTTCTCCTTTTACCATTTCTCAGTTGTGTTGGAAACCTGTAGTCACAAAATGGCCCTGCTCTTGGAGTTGGTGGGATTTGAGTCTTATTATTATTGTATAATGTAAAATATTTTCTATGATAAGATTGTAGTTCTGGCCTTCTGAACATCATGTCTCTAGGGAGAAGTCACTTGGAGGGAGAGGCTAATCAGGAGAGCCTGCAGAAGTAACACAATTAACATGTACTGAAAAAGATTCATGAATGTCAATTGTTTATGTTAAATGTTAAATGACTAGAGGACCTGTTCATTATCTTGACTTGGTAAATGAATGGCCAGTAGCACCCCATGTGAGCTCACTTTCCCATTTCTTACTTTCATTGTCAAATAAGAGCCTGCAAAGAACTGCTGTCTACAGGTACTCGAGATTCTAGGAATTACTCTTAGAGAAATAATTTCTAATATGTTTTCTCATGAGCTCCCATTAGTATAGTAGTATTATAATATTATAAATTATATTAAGAAAATGAGCTCTACCAATCTTCTGTCAACCAGAAGATGTCATTTAGTTTTTTAGCAAAGGACATACAAAGTATCAGCCCAAATGCTGGGAGTATGTAATCCTACAAGTACACAAAGGTCCATGGGACAATGTTTTCTCACTATAAATACGATGGTCAAAGGATATGATCATATTTTCTGATAACAGGAAAACTTTTCTTAAGTTCATAGTCAAAATTTCTCCCTGGTATAAGAAACTCTTCCTCTCTTATGTATATGTTTTTCTATCTGTTGTGCTTGTTATTGCTATGACTTTCTCTGCTCCTGGTTTGATGTGTTGATCTCCTGTTTGCTCCCTCAAAATTCTAGTAAGCCAAGATATTTTCTACCACTTTGATTCCAAACAAAATTCAACTCAAATATTCCTTTTCTGCTTAAAACCTCTAGAGTTGTGGTTACCTTGTTTAGTTAGCTAATCCTAATGTTACCATCTTCACATAATTAAAGAGCATTCACATCTCATAAAGAGATCACAGGGTATAAAACATTTTGTTCACACATTCAAAGCTTCATCCTGGTGTAACTACCTCTACATTTAATTACAATGAAATTACATTAATGAGGATTAGAGTGGAACCCCACCCTCACAAGAATAACCCTGGGCAAGACACAAATTCTATTGGTTTGTTTCTTCATCTTTAAAATGAGGGTGTTGAAAAAAATGACTTCTAATTTCCATTCTAAATTTAAATTTATGTTTGTCGGATCTTATAACATCCCATACATCCCTTGAGTGCATGAGATTAATCTATTAACATGTTGTAGATGCTTTAAAGGGTAACTAGGTGATACAGTAGAAACAGTGTCATGTCTGGAGTCAGAAAGATTTAAATTCAAATCTAGCCTCAGATATTACCTGTGTGACCCTGGATAAGCATTTCATCATGTTTGCCTCAGTTTCCTTATCTATCAAATGAACTGGAGAAGGAAATAAAAAGCTGCTTCAGTGTCTTAGCCAAGAAAACGTCAAATGGGTCACAAAGACTCAGACATGACTGAATATCAAGAAATGCTTTAGAATTAAAAAGAAAAAATGGAATGAACCATGAGGAAAAATTGAAAGATTTTTTTTCTTGACCATTTCTCTCATAAAAAGAAAAAAAATTGGCAAAAAAGTACAAAATAATAAGAGGAATAAAAAGAATGCTAATTGATAACCTAGGTATATGTCCCACCTCATATATACTACTTGTCATTTAGCAAGCTTTGGGTCTCAGTTTCCTCTTTTGTAAAACAAAGAGGTTGGATTAGATGACATCTGGGATTCTTTCCAGCTCTAAGTCCATGATCCTATGACCTTAATGAAATATTTATTCTCATTTCTGAAAAATAAGTGATCAAGCTTCAGATAAAATGTAGAATAAAGCTGCTTGCAGTTGTGTGAGAAAGTAGGAAATAAAAGAAAAAAGCCATCATCAGCATATGGACAATTAGAAAAAAAAATTTAATCAAAGTTATCTCCCCAAATTTAAAGATGGTACCAAGATAGTTCGGTGAAGGACAACCAATTCTTCAAGACAAAAAAGAACAAAAGGAGAAGGAAACAGTGTGATAAAAATCATAGATAAAATAGAACCTTAAGGAAATAGAAAAAGAAATATAGATATCAATCCATCAAAGATGTTAAAGGACTTTAGACACAATGTGGCCATATATTCCCACCCAGCAATATTCTACTTGGTCAGCATATGCTTTTGCAAGAAAACCATATGCTTCTGACAGTATTCTAAAGCTTTAAAATGTTGTGGAGATTTTTAAAAAGAAAAGAAAATGTCAGAAAAGGTGTTAAAGATATTTAGCACCCTCAGCTTTTTTTTCTGAGTATTACACATGAGATATTCTCTGGTTTGTGAGTCTTAATAATGCTACTGCTGCTTGGTTTGCCACTCACTCCACAGGGCTGGCAGACAGAAACATGCAACGGCAGGTCCTGGCTGGATTTCTTCCCACCGCAAAGACAAAATCTGCAAATGGGATTTTGGAAGCTGATGTACAAAATATATGCTTAGGAGAGGGAGATAAAAGGTATGCTAAATCTTGGGATAAAATGATGCCTTTGAAGAATTATTTCCAAAACAGTAGTTAATGGCATTAAGAAATACAGCTCAATATCTCTTGATGCATGAGGAGGCACACAAACGACCATGAAAGACTTAATGAAAAAATTGAATTCAGTCATAGATCTCAATAATAGAAAGCTAGGGTCTAAGTAGTATGAATGAGAATTAAAGAGACTTCTTCCTCACTTTCCAGGATATTAAAACCAGTCATTATTTATAATTTCCTCTTCAACTCTTATCCTCAAGTAGATGATTTCTAAGCTTTAAGCTTTCCCCTGAGACCAGGTACCAGATCTCCAACTATTCATAGGAATTTCCCACTTGCCTGCCTCAATGTCATCTCAAACTTAGAGATGCACAATTGAATGAATTATTTCTCCCCCAACTCTGGTTACTCTACCTGACTTTCATCATTTTTTGGACCATTTGTCCCTACTCACTCAGCTTTACAATTCTTTCAGCTGATAGAACTAGAGAGCTCCAAGCAAAAAGTGACTGACCTTTGTTTGATATCATAAATTTAGGGCTTGAGGGGAGGTTAGGGACTGGATGCCGCCCTCTTGTATTACAAGGGAGGAAATGGAGACTCAGAGACATCAAGTAATTTGCACAAGATCACACAACCATAAATATCTCAGGCAGGTTAGAAATCCCAAACGTTGTATACGTTACACTATGCTAACTCTGTTGTTATTTTTCATTTGTGTTCCAATTCTTCATGACCCCTTTTTTGAGGTTTTCTTGGCAAAGATCCTAGACTGGGTTTGCAATTTCCTCCTCCAGCTCATTTTTATAGATGAGAAAACTGAGGCAAACCTGATAGTGTGATTTGCCCTAGGCAAATAGCTAGGAAGTGTCTGAGGTTGGATTTGAACTCCTGAAAATGAGACTTCCTGATTTCAAACCCAGTGCTCTATCTACTGTGCTCTATCCATCTAATTGTTCATATTACTGCTAGGGTATTCTTTTTAGGAAGGAGTTGGACTAGATGGTGCTAAATCCTCTTTCACCTCTGTGAATCCTTGATTTGCTAATATCTCCTCTCATTTCCCTAATAGTATCATGGTTTTGTTAAAATTCTCTCATCCACTTTAAAAATCTTATCTAAAAAAATCCTCCAAACCGTAATTCATTCTATATTCAAGTCAACAAGCATTTAACAAGTCCTCAAATATGTGACAGGCACTGTATTAAATTCTGGGAATACAAACAAATGCGATGAGGGAAGCCCCTGCTCTCAGAGAAGTGCATTCTAATAGGGAAGGCAACATGTAAATAACTAGATATATAGATGTATGAATAGTTAAACAGAGTATGAGAAGATGATTTCGAAGGGGAAAGCAATAAGGATTAGAAACCAACTTTACAAAAAAGGAAATTTTTTTTTGTTTTTACTCATGAAAGGTAACACAACTAGCAAGTATATGATCCTAAGTCTTTCTGATTCTCTGTCCAATGCCCTTCCTCTATGCCATGGAAAGATAGACAGATAGATACATATATACATACATGGATGGATGGATGGATAGATGATTGGGTAAATGGGTGGATGGATAGATTGACTGATTGATAGAAATATATGCATACACAGATATATCCACACATATATACATATGTGTGTATCCCCTTTCTTACCTTTCCATCTTGGGGACAGGGAGAGATAAAAAGAGAGATAGAGACAGAAAGACCAACTGACAGACAAATACAGAGAGACAAAGAAAGAGAATGACAGAGCAGATAGACAAAGAAAGAAAGCGAATGAAAATCAACTATCTCTTTGATATCTCCACCTGAATGACTCCAGAATTTTTTCAAACTCAATACCTCCAAACCAGAATTCATTATCTGACTCCCAATTTTGCCCCTCATCCAAAATTCTGCTGCCTATCTGGGTGGACGCCTTCCTTGATTCATCCTTTCTCCCATTTCCTTTGATAGTTATCTCTCAAGTTCAAGTCTTCATCATCTCTCCTTTCTCTCACTTTCTAAAGGAGTTTTCCCTTTTCCCTCACCTTCCATATCTGCTCAGTTTTCAAGAGCAGTCAATGCATTCTTCCCAATCTCCCTTGTACCTATGCCTCCTACTTCACTTATATTTCTGTCTCTCAAGTTCAGGTCCTCATCAGTCTCCTTTTTTTTTTCCTTCCAGCCTCCAACCTCTTAAACAGTCACAGCTGCCAACACAATCTTGCTAATGCGTAAATCTGATGTTATTACTCTTTTCCTCAAATATTTCAATAATTCTTCTGATTTTCCATAGGATAAAATATAAACTTAATCTGGGATTCTTGGTCCAACTTACTTTTCTAATTTTTTAAATTTCTATTTATAACACCATGTATGATCCCACAAAACTAGACTATTAATTAGCTTTTCCCTTATATCATGTTGCAGCCTCCCACCTACAGGCATTGAGACAGATTATCTTTTCCTCCCCACCGCCACCCCAGCCCATGCCTGGAACACAGTACCTTCTTATTGAAAATGTCTTACTTGAAATCATAGTCCCTTACTCTTGAAACTATCCCCCTTCCTGTAGTCATTCTCACCAGCTAAAATCATTCTTATTTTTCTCAAATTTGTCTCCCACTTTTCTTGCCCCACAAATCTAATTAATCACAAAGTTCTTAATTGTGTATTATAAAATCACTGATGCAGAATGGTAAGGAAACTTAGACACTACCTGGGCCAACCTCTTCCAGCCCTTGTTCATGGCAAGATACAAGTCTTATCTGAGTGAAAATGAAACTTTTTCTATTTTAATGATATAGTAATATAGTAAAATATATAGAACACATATAGAATATATATAGAATATAGATTACAAACCCCTTAAGTAGAAGAACTATCTTTTGTCTCCTTGCCTATTCTCAGTGTTTGGCACACTACCTGGCACATAGTAGGTATTTAATAAGTGTTGATTGATTGAAGCTAGCAACTGCTTCTCCTTGCATATATAAGGTCCTTTGTAAACTTTCATGTTTGACCTAGATATCAGCTATGAATATTATTATTGTTGCTCATCATTTACCTTACATATTTATATGTTATCTTTATACCTAGAAAGCAAACACCTGGAAAGGATCATGTATTAATATTTTTTAAATATGTCCAATCCTAAGCCTGATGTTTTGCCCACTGAAGTGACTCATTAACATTCTTAACTGAAACCCCCCCAGAAAACTGATCATGTTGACAAAAGTTAGTAATAGTCAACATTGGAGGAAAGAAAAGAACACTAATATATGACTGGTAGAGCTCCTGGTTAATGAAATAAATTTCAAAATAATTTAGAATAATGCAAATAAAATGACTAAAGCATCCATGTTACTCAGGTCAGAGAGTCTATTGCTAGATGTATACCCCGACTTGGTCACTGACCAAAAAAGGCTCCATAGAAAATCAAAATATGTAGAAGGCACTTTTTAAGGTAGCAAAGAAATGGAAGCAATGGATATGCCCATCAGTTGAAAAAATTGATAAATAAATCATAATAGATGGATTTAATGGAATATTCCTATACTGTAAGAAAAGATGAATATGATAAATTTAGAGAATCATGGAAAGATACAAATGAACTAATACAAAATGAAGTAAAGCAGAGCCAAGAAATATATATATATATATATATATACATACATAAATATATGGTCATTACAACCATATAAATGGAAAGAAGAATAACAACAAAACAGCAGAAAATAAATGTTGCTAAGTTATAAAGAATAAGCTTGGACCCAAAGAATAGAAATGAGAAGATATCTCCCCTCCACACCACAATCCTTTGTGAAGTGGAGGGGCCACAGGTGTAAAACATTGTATTTAACATTAAATTAAAAATTTTTTTGATTGTGATGTATTTTAAAATTAAATCGTCTTTTCTTTTTATTTTCAAAAACAAACTTATTTGTTACAAAAGATGGCTCCATCTGAGAAGGAAGAAGGAAGGATATAGAAGGCAATTTAGTTAATATAAAACATAAAATAGCAATAAAAACCTATTTAGAAAAATGCTTTTGAATGGATTCATTTTGCACTGCTTTATCACTGAAAAAAAAAATGTAATTTCATTGTGCTACAATCTTCACAGTTGGTTTCATTCATGATCTCCCTGTAAAATTGGGGACAGGGAAGCAAAAAACAATTGAATGACAGCACCAAGTTCTCATACAAAGCGACAAAGCTACAATTTCTTGTACTACACCATTGCTCAAACTCCCAAACCATCAAGTATGTCTTGAGGAAAATAGTTTTGTCCTAGATTCAGTTTTTCTTCCCAATCATTGGTAAGTGGATTGCTTTTCTGCCTGAGGTACATTTGGGATTAAGTCCACTGTCAAAGGAGCCTGTGAGGCTGGCGTTCTGATCTGTCATCTTTTTTCATCTGACTCTTCTAATTTAGACCTGAGCATGTGAAGCCCAAATCCTATTAAATCTGAGGCAGAGTCAAATAAATTAAAATATAATGCTTCTCATATCCCTGTCCATGTTGACCCAATTTACAGCAACACTCGCTATTTCCTGTCCTATGCTGGCCTTTCTTGGCATTTATAGGAATTGAAATAGATGTATTTGATCTTACCCTTCAGCAAGTTTCAATAAGGAATCAGAGATTTCACCATAAGTGACCAAAATATATTTTTAGGAGCATGCATTTGTGTACAGTAATACATTACTTTGCTAATGCAAAGATGTGTAATAGAGTTGGGCACAAAATACATCTTCATTCACAGAATAGTTTTGTTTTGTTTTGTTTTGATGTCAAATATGTAACTAAGCTTGGGAACTAGACCTTTGCCTCATGGTACCAAAATTTAGTGGGCACAAAAATTTTAAATAATGATTTTTAATATTATGCTATTTTAAAGTGCTTAAACTAATACCTGACAACATTTTAACTCCTTCAGAATGTAGTGTAGAAACTTAGTTAGCAAGAATAAGTTAAATTGGAAAGCTATCAAATGACATGCTTCCTTCTAACAGGAGCTATATATCAAAATTAGTTCTTCGCTCAATCCCTTCTTTGTTGCCCCCATGCCCAGGAGCATCCTTATAGCTTCCCAGAATCTCTTCCTTTTCATGGAGTAGTGTCATGGGTCCTCCGCTCCCTAACCCCAGAATAGATTTGAGCACATTTATAGTATTATTTTTCTAAGGAATAGTAACAAAGGGGACCAAAATCGCTAGTTACCTCTCGGGATTATATATGTGTTGACAGACTTCAGACTTACTTATCAGGAAGAATTGACTATTTACAAGCTTTTCAAGGCTTTACCGACTTCAGCTACAACACAGAGCACATATGTTCCATGTTCTCATGACAGAAAAAAGGAGCATGGTACAGGGGAAAGAATATTAATTTTGGCATACATTCTTGGCTTTGCTATCTATAAATCTGTATGATCTTAGACAAGTCCCTTAGTTTATCATAAAATATGGGTGGGAAGATTTGAATTAGATAGACTATAAAGTCCTGCTAATTTTAAAGGATTATATGAAATGTTTGCCTTGGAATCAGGAAGACCTGAGTTTAAATTCAACCTGAGAAACTTATTAGCTAGGTGACTCTGGGCATGTCAGTCTTTTTTGCCTCCGTTTCTTCAAATATAAAAAAGAGAGTATGGCCCTGGATAACTCAGTTAACCCATCTGCCTCAGTTTCCTATCTGTAAAATGGGAATAAGAATAAAAGCAGCTATTTCCCAGTATTGTTGTGAGGGTCAAATGAGATAGTTTTAAAAGGGCTTTGTAAACCCTAAAGTTTATTATTATTAATCCAAACAGGACCTCTAGTAGCTCCTGAGTCACATCCAGACTAGATTTTCCTGCCTTCTTGCTTTTGCTTCAGTTGTTCACTCTGCCTATATCACCCATCAGATTTCTAATTGTCTTTGAAAATCTAGCTCAAATATGTCCTCTCTTCTGAAACCTGATTCCCTCAAATTGGAAATCAAGTTGGAAGTTGGGGACTCTTGTGGTTCTCATCCCATTCTGCCTTCTGTTTTCATCATGAGTAGAATGCCTGAACTGTATGGAGAGCTTGAACTTTGTGGCATTTATTTTGGCTACAGAGGATATTTTTTTTCCTCTTTTTTTTTCCTTTTTTTTTTTTTTTGGTTCATATCCTAGCTTGGTGTTGGGTTCTGAATAATTGAGGTTGCCCACCAAGTGACATCCAAATAAATGAGGTATTATTGAAATAGCTACAGATGCTCATTAATCAATACTACAAAAGATTCCTGATTTCATCATCATGGCTGCTCATTTCTTGACTCCACAGACAAGTCATCAGCAGTCCTGTGGCTAAATCAGTTTGATATCTGATGGTCAGCCCTTGACTTCCATATACATATATGTGTGTGTGTGTGTGTGTGTGTGTGTGTGCTGAATACCTGGAAAAAAACTGGCTCTGAAGTCAGAGGTCTTGGGTTCAAATTTTGCTTCTGATTTGTACTATCTATGTAGCTATAGTAAGTCTGTTAGCCTATTTGACCTGTTCATATATAAAGTAAGTGGGTGAACTAGACAACCTCAAGATTCCTTCCAATCTATAATAACCTTACAATTCCAATTTGACCAGATACAATTCTTATATGAAAAGATACAAAGCTTTTCACCTTTTCAAACCTTTTTTCCAGCTGGTAAAATCATAATAATTTACATAAAATTATTTTATAATTTTTAAAATATGATAGGGGTTTCTAGTTGGTCCAATGGTTGCCTTAATCCAGGAAGACCTGAATTCATATCCAATTCAGATACTTCCTAGCCATGTGACTCTGGGCAAGTCATTTAACCCTTTTTGCCTCAGTTTTCTCATCTGTCAAATGAGTTGGAGAAGGAAATGGAAAACCAATCTCTTTGTCAAGAAAACCCCAAATGGGGTCATAAAGAGGTAGATACAAGAAAAATGACTGTAAATAATATAGAATATGTTTTCTCTATTATTATGCATGTATCAAATATACTATATTATATAGTATATATTTTATATAATATATAGTAATATAGAATAATATATATAAAACAAAGTATAATTATATATTATGTAGAATGGTATAATATAGCATTATATTATGCTACCATATGATATATGTTATATGATATACAATAAATAGTATACATTATAAATAATATGGTATTTATTTGAATTATATACTTAGTAATTATATACACATACAAATAAAAATACATTTTATTTAAATTTATTGACTTAAAATATATTTTTATTATTTTAATAATATTTATTATATATTACATATGATATATGATATATATTCTATTCTACATTATTACATTATTAGTATATTAATTGACATAATTTATTATATATTGTGAATTGTATGGTTATTAAATATTTTATTTATTATTATTTAAATATATAAATATATGTTATTATTACATATAGAATATATTTATATATTATCTGACATTTTATAACATATAAAAGATACAATATTATAATTACTATATCATTATACTATGTATGTTAATGTATTCTATATATATATAATACCTCACTTATCTGGATCACTAATATGTATAATATTATACATATATTATAGGAAAATACTGTATTACATTTTGTACAATATGTTATCTAATATATAAAATTTTATATTATATATTATATATAATATATTATGTTATCTAATATATAAGCTTTTATATTATATATAATTTATTTCTAAATTAAGTTATTTAATTTTAAACTATTAAATATTTGGATATTTAGATAAATTACAAATAGCTTAGATAAATCTAGAATAATTATAGCTATTGTAAAGAACGACATTGGTGGTAACATTCTTATCATTGTTTATTTATTTATTCATTTTTACCTTGACTCTAATTTGATTAGTATAAGAAGCATTCAATGAAAAGTCTTCCTGACTCCAAGATGAGTCCTCCAAATCTTAAAGCTTCCTTCATACACAGTAGACAGTATGTCAGCTTCATAATCTAAAGTTCTGAATTAGAACCTTGGAGAGGGCAAGTCACTTGAGAATCTATATAGTAGGATGCATAAGTTAGGAAGACCTAGGTTCAAATCCTACATCAATCATTTACTAGCTGTGTGACCCTGAGAAAGTCATTTGACTTTTTGCCTTAATTTTCTTAGTGTTAAAATTAGTTTAAACTCAGTAGTCTCTAAGGGCTCTTCCAACTCTGTATGCCATGATCCTATGATGCTACAGTTGGTTGTCTTCTTTTGGAAGAAGAAAAAGAAGAACAAGAAGAACAAAAACAAGAACAAGGAGAAGAAGAACAAGAAAAAGGAGAAGAAAAAGAAGGAAGAGGAGGAGGAAGAAGAGCAAGAGGAGGAGGAAGCAACTAAGTGGTATAATGGATAGAGTGCCAGATCTGGAATTCATTAATTCAAATCTGACCTCAGCATATCAAAAATTATATCTTGAAGCATACTTAATTATTCAAAGTATTAGAGCTTCTTCAAGGTGAGAGAGACATTCTATAAACATGAGTTTATCACTACTGCAAGATTTTATAAGAAAAAAGCATATGGTATCTCTGCCTCTCCAAGAAAATCTTTCCATTTTATACATGGTTCAAACTTATTCACTCAACTATTCACGTGTCCTTGGTTTCTATTTCAACTTATATGGTAAGTGATTCATTTTTCAAAGGTCAGAATGATTTCAGCTTAATTTGAGACTGTAATGATCTTGGCCCAATTGAGTGGTATGAATTCCATCTCTCCCTGCAACTAATTCAATATCCCATTTAGCCTGTGGTTGCAAAGAGAAGCTCCAGGCTTTTGAAGATTTGTAAGAGGACTCCTTTTAATATTAGTTCTGGCCTGATTTAAGTCCATTAGAGCACTTTTCAACACCTTGCTCCTTTCCCAGTGAAACAGTCACTGAGTAATTATCCTGTTTAGTAATGTGGATGTGATTACATTGCTGATCTATTTCTCCCAGGCTGGCCTTTTTGAGAGTGTACATGGCCAACTCATCAACATTCAAAGTACACCAACAGAAATGTCTTCATTTAGTTACAATTTTTTTTCTGCATACTTTTGGTTATTCTTGTTCCAATATAGGAGGAAATAGAGAAGGAGGAAGAGAAAGAAGAGGAGGAAGAGGAAGAGGAGCAGAAGGAGGAAGAAGAAGAAGGAGGAGGAGGAGGAAGAGGAGGAGGAGAAAGAGGAAGAGAAGGAGGAGGAGGAAGAGGAAGAGGAAGAGGAGGAGAGGAAGAAGAAGAAGAAGAAGAAGAAGAAGAAGAAGAAGAAGAAGAAGAAGAAGAAGAAGAAGAAGAAGAAGAAGAAGAAGGAGGAGGAGGAGGAGGAGGAGGAGGAGGAGGAGGAGGAGGAGGAGGAGGAGGAGGAGGAGGAGGAGGAGGAGGAGGAGGAGGAGGAGGAGGAGGAGGAGGAGGAGGAGGAGGAGGAGAAAGAAGAAAGAAGAAAACAGCTAAGTGGAATCAGAAAGACTTCTTTTCATTAATTCAAATCTGATCTCAGACACTTATAATCTGTGTGATTCTAGGTACATCATATAACCCTGTTTGCCTCAATTTCCTCATTTATCAAATGAGATTTGGGAGGAAATGATAAACTATTCTAAGTATCTTTGCCAAGAAAACCACAAGTAGAGTTACAAAGAATCACTCAACTGAAAAATAACTAATATTAATCATAATCATATTTCTTTATAGGAAAGAATTAAAACTGCAAAAGTTAATTCATTTATCAGGGCCTCTCCTACAAAATGCAAAATAGCAACCAATGGCAATGCCTAGGTATAATTTAGCTTTCATTTTATTAATTTGTTCCATGATTTAGTAATTTTAATATTGATTTGATTTCATTGATTATTGTGAAAAATGGTTATTGAGAGACAACTGTATGCAAGATTGAATTTTGGTATTGAGAATGGATAAATATAAAGATGAAGAAAACAGACCTCAAACCAATAATAATACTGTATTGATTAATATGTACATTATAATAATACACATAGAAATACTGTATTATATAATAGAAGAAAATAGTATAAAACATTTGATGCTATTATACTAATTAACATGAATATTATAAAATATGAAGTTTTGAAATAACTATAGATGGAATAGATACTTTTAAAGAATATTTTGTTTCAATTTATCAATATTACAACAAAACATTTTCCTTTTACTAAAATATTGTTATGATTATTATTAATAGTTTTGAGAGCATTGTGATTGGATATGCTTCATATTTTAAAATCTTAGCAATATTTAATGATGCGGCAATTTGAAAGTCTGGTTCTAAGTTCAGATCATTATGATCAAAAACAGATGAACAAAGAGGATCCTAAAAACTAGAAGGAGATATATGCAAGATATAAGAGATTATAAAACTCTCAACAAATATTACCAAAGAAAAATGAACCAATCAAACCTGATTAAGTAACATTATGGATTCCAAAGAGAGCATGGAATAAAAATACTTACAAGAAAACATAGGATACCTCAAAAGAAAAATGAAATCCACTAAAAATTATGAATGAATATTAAAAAGAAAGAATCCATAATAATCTCCATAAAGCAGTGAAAGCAATCAAAAGATTTGGTATACAAAAATACTGGAAAGAAAAAATATGGCAGAATAAAAGCAAAAAAAAAAAAAAAAAAAAAAAAAAACAACATCAATTTTATACAAGTCAAATTGATTGACCTTGAAGGCAGGATGTAGAGAGACAAGTTAAGAATGTGGGGGTGGGGAGAGGAGCTGAATGTGATTGTTCAGGATTTAATAGAAGAAAATTGCCCTGAGTTTCTGAATACTGAAAACAAAGCATTAATCAGGAGAATCTAAATAAAATCTCTTGAAAAAAGGAGAAAAAAGAACTTGAACTTCAAATTCCAAGACATACTGTAGTTAAATTTAACAATTTTAATGACAAAACAAAAATTCTGCAAGTAGCCAGGAAAATTATTGTCAAATATAAGGCCAAAAAAAATATTTGACAATGATAAAATTATTCAACGTCATTAAGAAATTGAAGAAGGGAATGAAATACTATAGTCTGGGAAGAAAAGAAGCTCATACTACCACCCAAAGTCACAAACCCTGAAAATATTCATCTAATCATTAATATAAAAAGATGAATGTTCAACAAAAGAGATTCAATGACTGGTTATTTGATTAACAATCCCCCATAGTGCAAAGCTCCAGTTTCCTCAGTAGTTCATAAACCATTCATCATTGATATAAACTCCTTCTTTCTATCATAGATATTGAGTTTTTTTCAAAAAATCATCTCAGTTCCCCACAGGATATCCATTTCTGTCATAACATAACATAACATAACAAACAAAATTACACTAGAATTTTGGGATGTGGGATCCTACTTATCCTTTTTCTGAACTCTGTTATCTATTTTCCAAATCTCCAGGGCATATCAAATTACATATAACTTTCCTCTTCTTATCTAGATTTAAATGAACATTAACTTGGAGCAGTCAAATGTTCCCAAGGTTCCTTTGACTTCTACTTTAGCAATCAATTCTTTTTTGTTGTTAGAAAAAAGATTCAGATTTTACTAAAATGTTTCCAATGTTCTTCAAATTTAACAAGAGCACTGTCATTATGATAACTTTTCCAAAATGTTACCCTTGACAAAACATGATGGGGAGTAAAATTGCCTAGAGGGTAACTTCTGTAGTATTTTCAAGGGCCACAGACCTCTCTGCCATTTTCAATCAGTCATTTAGAATGTATTTATTAAGTACCTATTATGTACCTGGAACCATGCTAAACATTGGAGATGAAAGCAAGGTGGGGGAAATAATTAATAGTTCCTACCCTCAAACAAATAACACTTTTTTCTTTATTCTTTTTTTTATTTTATTTATTTATTTACTTATGTATTTATTTTTGGCAAGGCAAGGGAACAAAGTGACTTACCCAGAGTCATATATATCTAAGGTCAAATTTGCACTCAGGGTCCACCTAGGAAACTAGGTGCACCAACTGCCCCAGTTTGCATTCTAATGGAAGACAGTATATATATATGTGTGTGTATATATATATATACATATATATATATATATACATATATATATGTATATATATATATATATATATATGTAAAGGGCTAGAACTGAGCAAATGCACTTTGATAATGGAGCACATAAGACTAATTGCCAATTGGACAATTCTCTATTAACGTGTTTGAAGGTTGACCCTCCTCAGCTGTTCTGTGCTGACTTGATTGGTGGGACAAAGAGGGGGAAGTGATGTGGGGGGGGGGAGTAGGAGGAGGAAATTGAGGCACTCTCTCGTGGAGGTTGAGAGAGGAAGGTATGTGTGGAGGTTGCTAGATCTAATCCCCTGACCTTGACCATAAAAAGCCAAGAATAAAGACTTTTGATTATCCTGACTCTGGCTGATTTCTGGGAAGATAGAGTTCCAGCATTTTGGTGCCCAACATGGGGCGGGCACCCTACTTCCACTGAAGTCCTCCAGTGACTAGGAGATTAGGTGAGTATTCTAATAGAAATAAGGAACTTACCTTGTTAAGGACTAAACCAGCAATCTCTAATAGCTGAGATGGAGCAGATGTTAGGTATAGACATTCCCTCGACCTCAGCCGACCCTGCTCCAAACCCAGCTCCAGCTCCAGCTTCACCCAGCAGTAGTGTTATGGAGAGTATAATTAAGAGAATTGAAGAGAAGAGTTTACTTGTAACCTGGCTACAGATTGATAAACATTTGGACACATTAAAACGCACGTCCCCTTGGTTCTTAGAGAAAGAAAAACTAACTGTAGATAACTGGAAGCTAGTGGAACTTCAACTGAAAGAATTTTACAAAAAAATAAAATAGGCCTTGTTCAATTTCTGCAGAGGTGTTTTATATATACAACGTGGTTCAATTAGACTTAAACTATAGAGCAAGTTATAGGAGAAGGAAAAGTTTTTAAAATGAACAGAGGAGGAAGTGTGAGGGAAAAAAAGATATACGATAAGCAATCTCAAAATCTTCCTGGAGGGCAAGGGGATTTGAATGAGGAATTCAAGATTCTCTTAAAGAAACTTCAACCCCGCCTAGAGAGCAGATTATTGACAGGCCCACATCAACTCCAACTTCAGGGACGGAAGGAGGAGGAGTAGTGGGAGGGACGGTGATATCATCAGCACCTCCTCCCCAGCAATCACCAACTCCTATAACTAGATTACAGAAAGGGATTTTTGAAGTGATTAAAAATGGAAAAGAAATAGATAATGATTTCAAACTTCAAATTTTTCCCCTGATTCAACAGTATAATTCTGCAGGCCAAGAAAGTAGAAGATATGCTCCTTTTAATATGGATGTCCTTAAAGACCTGAAAAAAGCTGCACTCCCTTTGGGGCTACATCAGATTATGTTAAGATGTTACTACAGAATTTGGCTTATGAAGCCTTAACCCCTAGTGACTGGAAAGCCATTGCAAAGGTGTGCTTAGAACCTGGACAAAACTTGTTGTGGCTTTCTGAATATAGTGAGCCCTGTAGGATTCAAGCCCAACAAAATAGTCAAAGTGGAGTTAATACTTCAATCACCTGTGACCTACTAACAAGTGTAGGTTCTTATGCAGAAGCTTCAGTACAGACTAATTACTCCATAGCAGCATTTGAGCAAATTGTTGCTGCTGCTATCAAAGCATGGGCTTCTCTCCCCAGTAAAAACTACAAGGGTGAGACCTACACAAAAATTGTACAAGGACCAAATGAACCCTTTGCTGATTTTATGGCACATTTGCAGACAGCTGTCATACCGATTAATGGTGAAAATATAGTAACAGACACTTTGGTAAGGCAACTTGCTAGAGAAAATGCCAATGAGGTTTGCAGAAGGATTATACTAGGACTACACAGGGATGCTTTTTTGTGCCACAGTGGGCACAAATACCTTTTATAGTCAGGCTATGGTGCAGACTTCCCAAGATCCCAACATGGGAAGACAGGGTCCCTTTTGGCAAGGGACTTCCAGAGAGACTCGTCAATGCTTTCAATGCAGTAAAGTAGGCCATATGAAAGCTCAATGTTTGCATAGAGACAGAGTGAGAAAACAGGCAGGGAGAACAAGACCTAAAACCCCATGTCCAAAATGCAACAGAGGATTCCATTGGGCATCAGAGTGTAGACTGATTCAGGGAAACGGGATGAGGGGCCCAGCTCCAGGGCCCCAGGCAAAAAACACTTGGGTCATGATGGCAGCCGATGCCATACCCAGAGAATGCCTACAAGTCCAATACCCAGATATGACCAATCAGCCAGGAAGCCATCTGATGGGAGAAAGGGATTACACAATCAATCAGCCAAGAAACAACATGATGGGAGAAAAGGACTACAATTAGGGAGGATAGAGTTGTATGCAGCTGGGACAACTGAGATACCCCGTGGAGAGGTGAAATCTGTTCCTCTCCAGCCTATGGATCCCTTGCCTCCACGCACAGAAGACTTGAGCATTTCACCTCCTGAGAGAACAGTGTTCATTCATACCCTGATGTGGGAAACTGGGGAATGTGTAGATAATATCCCAGTCACTAATACAGGTAGACAATGTGTGACTTATCAACCAGGGGAAGTAGTAGCATCAGGTTTATTGATACAGACTCCTAATAAGCAATCTGGTGACAGTCACCCACGTTCTGACTCCAAGCAGCAAAACCCAGGAATATACTGGACAGCAGCTGTGACAGTGACTGACCTATGCTCACCATCTATATAAATGGCATATCATTAGAAGGACTGGTGCACACAGGTGCAGATCACACAGTCATTAGAGGTGCCGATTGGCCCAGTCACTGGCCAAAGACTAAGGCAGACACCTACATGTCTGGGGTAGGAGGATCAATAGCAGCTGAAGTTAGTGCTACCCCTTTAAGATGGATATTTGAAGGGGAAACAGGAGTTTTTACTCCTTTTATAGTTGAAAAAATCCCCATCAATCTGTGGGGAAGAGACATTTTACAACAATTAGGGTTAAAAATGAGTACTTCGGTTTTTTAGGCAGGGCTGCTGATGAAGGCCTGCCAACACTTTCACCTGTTCCTATCCAATGGAAAACTGGTACACCAGTGTGGATAGAACAGTGGCCCTTAGATAACAATAAAATTCAGGCCTTATTAGACATAGTACAGGAACAACTTGACCAAGGACACTTACAACCTTCTCTAAGTCCTTGGAATTCCCCAGTATTTGTTATAAAAAAGAAATTTGGAAAATAGAGGATGTTGACTGATTTAAGAAAGGTAAATGAACAGATGGAAACTATGGGAATTCTTCAACCTGGACTTCCATCTCCTACTCAGTTGCCAAGAGAATGGCCTCTGTGGGTTATAGACATTAAGGATTGTTTCTATTCTATCCCTCTAGATAAGGAGGATATGAAAAGATTTGCCTTTTCAGTGCCCAGCATTAACTTAACTTAGCCTTATAAAAGATATGAATGGACAGTTTTGCCACAGGGAATGAAAAACAGCCTTACTATGTGTCAAATGTATGTTGCTACTGCTCTTATTCCAGTAAGAAAAGCATTTCCAAAAGTAATGTTATTACATTACATGGATGATATATCAGGATGTGTACCTGAGGAACAAATGTTAGAAGCATGTCTACAAAAAACCATAGAAACACTAAGGAATTATAAATTGCACATAGCTTCAGAAAAGATTTAAAGACATGCTCCTTTTCAATATTTAGGATATGAAGTATATCCTAAGGTGCTTACAGTACAAAAACTCTCCTTAAGAACAGAGAAGCTAAACACCTTAAATGACTTCCAGAAATTGATAGGAGATATCCAATGGATGCGTCCCGTGCTAGGCTTGACTACCTGTCAATTGCAACCATTATATGACATTTTAAGGGGAGACAGTGCTTTAAATTCACCACGCCAGCTTACAAAAGAAGCTCAAGAGGCTTTGAGACAAGTTGAACTGGCTTTATCCAATGTGGTTGAAAGAGTCACTCAAAAACCCTTGGAAATATCAGTTTTTGCTATACAAGAGGCACCCACAGCAGTCCTTCATCAAGGAGACAGTGTGATAGAATGGGTGAACCTCCCAGCACAACCAGAACAAAGCCTTATTCCTTACCCAGTGCTTGTGGCTAGAATTTTATTAAAGGCCATTAAACGAGCAGATAAGACCTGACAAGATATACACCTTTTATACTAATGCACAAGTTAATGTGTGCTGCGAAACCATCCCAGAGTGGCAAATTTTATTAGCCATGGCTCCAAATTTTATACACGGGTCTCCATTAAAGATAACCAGACTGTTACATAATTGGCAATGGATTCTTGAAGTAAAGGTTTCTAAAGTTCCTCTTAAAGGACCAACTATCTTTACAGATGCATCCAAGCATAATATTTGCACTGTATACTCTTGTGACTTAACTATAAAGAGAGTAATCAGAACTCCTTTTCAGTCCACTCAGCAGAATGAATTGTATGCAATCATTCTAGCTCTTGCTTATTATCCGGGAGACATAAATATAATATCTTATTTGGCCTATTCAGTAAGTGTGGTACAAAGAATTGCCACAGCCTAAATAAAATTTGTAGCCTCCAATATATATCAGCTCTTTAAGGAACTTCAAGAGC
Organism: Sminthopsis crassicaudata; assembly: GCF_048593235.1. Classification (NCBI taxonomy): domain Eukaryota; kingdom Metazoa; phylum Chordata; class Mammalia; order Dasyuromorphia; family Dasyuridae; genus Sminthopsis; species Sminthopsis crassicaudata. Next base: position 278,234,072 of record NC_133621.1, read on the forward strand.
GAGTGAGAAAGCATCCAGGTAAGATTTATAATTTGCATGTCCACTCCCATAGTGGACTTCCAGGTCCTATTTTTGATGGTAATTCAAAGGCAGATAGCCTTCTAACCATGTTGGCCAATACTCCTTTATTTCAAGAAGCATAAGAATCTCATTCTAAATATCATCAGGCTGCCCGAGCTTTACATTTACAATTTGGAGTAACAAGAGAAGAAGCTAGGAGCATAGTAAAAGCCTGTACAGCTTGCCTTCCTTTCCTTGCTCCTACACTCCCTCCAGGGAAGAACCCTCATGGTTTGAGATCTAATGAAATTTGGCAAATGGATGTGACCCATTATAAATCTTTTGGTTGTCTATCTTTTATCCATGTCATGGTAGACATCTTTTCAGGATTCACTTTTGCAATGCCAGCACTAAAAGAGACAGCCCGAGTGGTCAATGAATTCCTTATACAAGCATTTGCAATTATGGGTGTGCCACAAGCAATAAAAACAGACAATGGACCTGCATATACATCTAAACATTTTACACACTTTTGTGCACAGTATAAGATTTCACATACCATGGGCATACCCTTTAATCCTCAAGGGCAGGTAATAGTAGAGAGAAGAAACAGAGATATTAAGACACTCCTCCAAAATCAAAAGAAAGGGGGAGCCACGGGTAAGACTAGAGAACTTCCAAATTTAGTTCTCTATACCATTAATTTTTTTAATTTTTGACAAAGATGCACTGGCTCCAGCAGACAGGTTTTATAACCCACCAGAAGGGCAGTGTCCAGTGCGAGCAGCTCCACCGTTTTTAGATAATAGCCAGGTGATATAGAAAGACCCAGAAAGTGGTAAATGGAAGGGACCAGACAAGTTAACTGCTTGGGGAAGAGGGTTTGCTTGTATCTCCACAGATGGAGAAGGAATCATATGGGTGCCAACGAGCCATATTTGCTTTGTCCATCGGAGAGAGATGGAGCAGACCCTTGAAATGAAGGAGAAGATCCAAGAAACATAGGGTGGTTCCGTTGCTGACTGTGCCCACCACTGAAAGAACCTGGCAGTTATGGCGTTTGACCCATGGACATCAAAAACTGTTGGACTTGAAAATCCTCAGGAATCATTGGATTTTCTGAGACATCATAAGACTATTGTAGGACTTGAAAGTCCTCAGGGATCATTGGATTCTCTGAGGCATCATAAGACTGTTTCAGGACTTCAAAACCTGTAGGGATCATTGGATTCACTAACATATAAAAAGACTGATGCGGGACTTCAAAAACTTGTGGGGATCATTGGATTCCCTAACAGTGAAGCAATGGACAATAGATTGGTTTTAGACTATCTCTTGGTTGCTGAAGAAGGCGTATGTGTGACTGATGTTTACATACCCTCCATCTAGGACTTCTGGAAATCTTTTACAAAACCGTGTTGATTTATATTGTTTGTTATATCACTACTTGCATGTACAATTCATGTTTGTTACACCATATCGAGCCTGTACTGACTGTGGAGAGAGTCATCACTAATAGCCTCTGGTTATTGCTATGTGATTGTGTAATAACTCCCATGCTGCTGGGTTTGAGACCCTTCAACCCAAAAACCCGCTAGCAAATCCCCACTTCCCTTTGGTGCTTTTCATCTCCCTTCCTGAGATGTCAGGGAGGGCGTGATTATCTCCTTTTTAGTGCTTTCATCTCCCCTCCTGAGAAGTCAGGGGGGAGGCGTGATCACCTCCTTTTTGGGGTTCTCACCTCCCTCAAAAGTCAGGGATGGAGTGACCACCTGTGTTCTAAAACAAAAGAAAGCGGGAGATGTAAAGGGCTAGAACTGAGCAAATGCACTTGGATAATGAAGCATGTGAGACTAATTGCCAGTTGGACAGTTCCCTATTAACTTGTTTGAAGGTTGACCCTCCCCAGCTGTTCTGTGCTGACTTGATTGGTAGGAAAAAGAGGGAGAAGTGACGTGTGTGGGGGGAGTAGGAGGAGGAAGAGGAAATTGAGGCTCTCCCTCTCCCTCCCCCTCTCCTCCTCCCTCTCCCCACCTCTCCCTCCTTCCTCTTCCCTTCCCTCTCCCCCTCTCTCTCCCCCTCCCCCTCTCTCTCCCCCTCCCCCTCCCCTGACCTTGACTGTAAAAGGCCAAGAATAAAGAAAAAAGGTGATCCTGACTCCGGCTGATTTCTGGGAAGACAGAGTTCCACCATATATATATTATGGGTTTTGATGATTCATACAAAGTAGATACATGATAACTCTATAAGGGAAGAAGACACTGCCAGCTGGAAGAATAGGGAAAAGCTTTTTATAGAATCTTGAAATTACTATTATTTCTTCCTGTGTATAATTGTCTCCTAACTGGATTTTCTGATCCCTTTCAACAATGATCATCAAATTGAACATATATAACTTATATCACATTGCTTACCATCTTAGGGAGAGAGGTGTAAGGAGAGAGAAAATTTGGAACTCAAAAATGAATGTTATAAATTTAACCTATATCAAATTGCTTGCTGTCTAGAGATGGGGTAGAGAGAGAAAAAAATTTGGAATAGGGGCAGCTAGGTGGTGCAATGGATACACCACCAGGCCTGAAGACAAGCCAAGTTCAAATCTAGTCTCAGGCACTTAACATTTCCAAGCTGTGTGACGCTGGGCAAGTCACTTAATTCCAATTGCCTTAGCAAAAAAAATTTAATTAATTAATTAAAATAAAATAATAATAATAATAATTTGGAATACAAAGTTTTGCAAAGATGAATATTGAAAACCCTTTTTGCATGTATTTGGAAAAATAAAATCCTATTTAAAAATGAATGTTAAAATTTTTCTTTACATTACATTACATTTCCATTATATTTCTTAATCAGAAAAAATGAAATACCATCAATTAAATTAAAAATTACCATCAAATTTCTCTTCTCATGTCATTTCTCACTCTTTACAGACTTACTACGAAAGGGGCAGCATTAAATCTTAGGGAAACATTTTTATTAATTATCTTTTTCAAAAGAAAGGTGTTCCATCTCTCCTTTGCCAAAGTGAGAGTTGATCAGAATGGAAAACTACATATGGTTATTTTGGATGAACTGTCTTTTTTGCTTTCTTATTTTTGGGATAAGGGACAGATCTCTGAGTGAAGGAGGTAGGAGGGATATAGTAGAAAATGAAAATATTAAAAATATAAAAGGGAGCCATATTTTTTTAAAAAAAGGAAAATCAGATTTTTTAGAAAATGATTGAACAAATTGTGACCCATGGATATCTGTTCTCCTTCAAGCTAATCCTTTTCTTCTGAGATAATCTTCATTTTATCCTAAATTGTTTGTGGACATAATTATTTACGTATTTTCTTTTCCTCCTTGCATTTTGAGCTCTTTGGGAGCAGAGACTGCTTTAGCTGTTCTACACATCACCAACATTTATAGCACAGTGCTTGGTACATAATAAGTGCTCAATGAAAGCTTGTTGACTTGAGCAGAAGGAAATAGCAAATATCAGGACTCAAAAGCTACACAAGAAGACTCATGTGACCCAATATAGCAAGCAGAACTAAAAGAAAAATACACATAATGGCAGCAACAACATCAATGAGAAGTCAAGCTCTAAACAATTTTTTAAAATGATAATGTGTTCAGACAACAGAGAGTAAAATGTGTCTCCTCTCCAAAAGGAAACTACAAGGACAGAACTGGCAGGTGGGCTGACTGTACTGTATGTTTGCTTAATTGTTTTTCTTTGTTACAAGGAGTTCTATTTATAATATAGATAATAATGGGAATGATCTATTTAGAGATGATGTGTTGTGAGAGCAAGAAAAATAAATAAAATTTATTTTAAGGACTAAGTTGTTGTTCAGTCGTGTCTGACTCCTTGTGACCTCATTTGGGGTTTTGTTGGCAACAGAATGGTTTGCCATTTCCTTCTCCAGCTCATTTTACAGATAAGGAAACAGAGGCAAAATGAAAATGAACTAAACTTTCAAGGAATTTATTGTCTAATAAGCTTTTACTATTAGTCAACAAAAAATTATTATATTTATAATAATATATTTATATGTTATAAATATTTATTATTTATTATTAAGTACTTACTATATATCAGGCACTATGTTAAGCAGTGGAGAGAGAAGAAAAGACAAAACTTAGTTACTGCCTTAAGTAACTTACATTCTAGTGGAGAAGACAATATGCAAATAACAGAGAAGATAGAAAACCCTGGAAATAAAGAGGGGTTAAAAAAAAAAAGATTTGTGCTGAGTCTTGAAGGAAGCCAAGAAAAGCCAAGAAAAGGGAGAGAAAATATTCCAGAAATGGGAAGTGGTTCATTGGCTACTAAAATGAAAGGTATTTATCACACCAGATCTTCAAAATCAGAGGATTTCTACCAGAGCAAGAAATTATTAGTTATTAATTTCTTTCTAAATAACAATACCAAAATTTTTTTTAATGTTTTTAGTCTGGAAAAGAACTTTTTATCAAAAACTCTGGGAAATAATAGCATTGTGGCCAAAGTATTTTTGGATGAGAAAATTAAGGCTCTGAGGAGATCATCATGTGCTTATGATCAAAGAACTAGAAAATATCCAAAGTGGGATTTGATCTTGGTCTCCATGTTCCAAGATCAATCCATAAAGTGACTTCATATTTTAACACTATCCACAAATTGACTCAATGACATCTTCTGGTACTGTCTCTATAATGTGACTTTGTCTTAGCCATTTGAATTTTTTTAAAAGATTTTGATTAATGGGGTTTATCCCTTCCATCCCTGCCAGAAGTGAATCTGTGAGGTAAAGGAGGAAGTAAAAAAGAATTTTAAAGATTACATTTTCAACAAAAGCCATTACTCAAAGTCATGTAGCCAAAGTAATGGGTACATGTAGTGCCAGACTCTGGATGTGTTTTGCTAACTAAAAATTCTCTTTCAGCAAATAGAGCAGGATTATCATTCAGGTTGTCATGTTGTTCTGGGCCAGTTCTCTGACAGTTCCTAGGATGATTATGCAAGACATACTATCATTATTGAGTTTTTTTTAATAGTTCCAACTGTCCCAGGAGGCCAAAGGCAGGGTTCCCATAATATGACCATTTCTTCTGGATTCCCAAGCAGGGCATGTTTCTTCTATCAAATGAGTCAGAATGGAAATAGGAATTTGTTCATGACTCATATATTTTTGTGTTTTTTTAAAGTTAAGTTTGTTTTTGTTTAAATCCAGGACTTGAACACTTGGGGCTAAATAAACTTTCTACAGGTTTCATAAGGCTCAAAACTCCAGCCTCATATGGAGTAAGGGCAGGCATGTTGCCCCACCACAGTAGGCATTGATCACTCTTAAATCTTGGCTACAAAGATAAGTCTTTTGCTTTGCCTTGTTTTTAAGTTTTCTTGATATTTTTTGATACATGAGATGATAGATAGATAGATAGATAGATAGATAGATAGATAGATAGATAGATAGATAGATAGATAGATGAATAGATTGATGTATATATTCATATATATAAAGACAGATCTATGAAGAATCTCAACTCCATTTTATAGATGAGGGAACTGAAACCTAGGGAAGTTAAAGGGACAAGGTAAAATAGATAGTAAGGATCAGGGAAAGGATTTTTAATCCAAAGCCAATATTCTTCCCACTGTACCATGAGACAGATCCTAATATCTTTATAAGATACTTCCCAAGTTATATACGCTTGTGTTCGTTGTGTTAGTTATCTTCACCTACATGAATAAATAGTGCCCATCCTCTCAGTTTCCAGAACTTAGAGACAAATTCACATAGCCAGATGACACATCTTTTTTAGGACTGTTTTGGCTTCCACTTTTAGGTCTGTGGTCTTATTAATATGGGTGTTATTAGATCAGATATCTGACCATGTCCCTCCCCTTTTCAAGAAACTTCTTCGGCTCCCCATGCCTCCAGGATAAAATGCAAATTCTCTGTACTTGTCCCTTAAAGCCCTTTACAATCTGCCTCTCACATATGTTTTTAAGCTTATTTCATATTCTGCCCCTCAGACCTTCTTCTACATTCAAGACAAAGTGGCCTATTTGCTGTCTCTTAGATATGAAATTCTATTCCCTGGTGCCTTTTTATAGGCTGTCCCACATACAGAATGCAATTCCTACTTAACTCCATCTTTTGCAATTCCTAGCTTCTTTTAAACCTTAGCCCCAGTACCATGTCCTATATGGGATCTTTCTGGCTTTATCCAGTTATTGTGAATTTCCCCTCTCTCCAAAAAAAAAAAAAAAAAAAAAAAAAAAGTACCTATATTTACTTTGTAAATATCTTGTATTTATTTAGCTATGTATGCATTGTCTCTCTAAGTATGCATGTCAGAGGCAAGATTGTATTGTTTTGTCTTTGTATCTATAAGAATAAACACTGGAAGATTATATATCTCACTAAACAGAGACACAATTTTGTGTACTGACACCCTGACACCAAAGCAGATAGATAGATAGATAGATAGATAGATAGATAGATAGATAGATAGATAGATAAGAAAGATAGACATTCAGACATATAGATTATATAGCCACATACAGATAAGTTGATAGACAAGTAGATAGAGATAGATAGATAGATAGACAGACAGATAGACAGACAAATAGACTAGGATGATAGCAGACAGATTTTTTTTTTGGATGGATAGACCAATTTTTTTGATGAATAGATAGATGGATGGGTAAACAAGTAGATAGGTAGGGAGAGAGAGATAATAGTTATAAAGAAAGGAAGATAGATGATAGACAGACAAGTAGAAAAAATAGGACAAGTTGTTAAATAGACAAGTAGATAGATAGATAGACTAGTAATAGATGGAAAAGTAAATAAATGACAGAGAAGTAGAGAAATGATAGATAAATAGAAAAATAGACAGAAAGACAAGTTGATAGGTGATAGAAAAATATGACAAGTTGATAGGTAAACTAGTAGTTAGACACTACTAGTGTCTAACTAGTAGTTAGAGAGATAGACTAGTAATAGATAAATAGAAAAGTAAATAGATGATAGACAAGTAGATAGATAGAGATGATAGATAAATAGAAAGTAGATAGAAAGGCAGAAAGATAAGTTGATAGATAATACCGAAATAGAATAATAGATGGATAGACAGACAGATAGACAGATAGATAGATAGATAGATAGATAGATAGATAGATAGATAGATAGATGGATGGATGGGGAGATAGATAGATAGAGAAATAGATAGGGAGAGAGAGAGAGAGAGAGAAAGAGAGAGAGAGAGAGAGAAGGAGAGAGAGAGAGAGAGAGAGAGAGAGAGAGAGAGAGAGAGAGAGAGAAGGGAGAGAGAGAGACAGAGTGAGAGAGAGAGAGAGAGAGAGAAAGAGAGACAGAGAGAGAGAGAGAGAAAGAGAGAGAGACAGAGAGAGAGAGAAAGAGAGAGAAAGAGAGAGAGAGAAAAAAAGAGACAGAGAGAGAGAGAGAGAGAGAGAGAGCGCCATACAGGTCATATACACACATTGTGAATGTATGTATTCAAGTATGTATGTATATACACATGTATATAAATACTGTGTTTGTATATATATGTATATTTGTACAGGTATATATAAGTATCCACAATATACATAAACCAAAATAAAGACTTTGAGTTTATTAGAGTAATTCCCCAAACCTGCCACATCTAGTTTCTTCTACTGTTTGCCTGGAGTTGCATAATAAGGACAAAGTGAGCTGACATACATCATCAAGCAATGTATATTTGTATGTGTATGGATGTATACATAAGCATACATACATATACAAAATAAAAACTACAAATATAAACATGTTAATTAGAAGGGAAGGTTGTGGATCAGAAAAGGCTTCATATAGAGGATAACCCTTGAAATGAGCTTTGAAGACTTTTAAGAAATAATATAAGGGACAGCTAGGTGGCGCAGTGGATAGAGCACCAGCCCTGAATTCAGGAGGACCCGAGTTCAAATCTGATCTCAGACACTTAACACTTCCTAGCTGTGTGACCCTGGGCAAGTCACTTAACCCCAGCCTCAAGAAAAAAAAAAAAAAGAAATAATATAGAATGGAACTCATCCATCAATTATCTCTCTCTCTCTCTCTCTCTCTCTCTCTCTCTCTCTCTCTCTCTCTCTCTCTCTCTCTCTCTCTCTCCACATGACCCATCTTTTTTTCTCTCATAATTTCATAATGCTGTTTTATATACAAGATGGCTACTTAGCACAGTAGATAGAGTGCATAGACTGGAGGCAGGAAAATCTGAGGAGTTCAAATCTAATACCTACTAGCATGTGATCCTGGGGAAATTAACTCTGCCTCAGTTTCCTTATCTGTAAAATGACCTCAAAAAAAAATTACAAACCACTCAGCAATAAAGTCCTAAGTGAGATCTTAAAAAGCCAAACACTGCTGAAACAACTGAACAACCAACAATCTTATACACCACTTCTGGCTTAATTCTCTGTTGGTAACATGTTACAATCCACTTTGTGCTTACTAAACAATTCCGGCAAGCTAATACTAGAGGAAACTAAATGTGGCAAGTTTGGAGAATTACTCTTAACAAACTCAAAGTCATTATCTGGGTAATACATTCATAGACATGGCCTGTTTCTTGAAAGAAAATAAAAGAGCTTTGTTGGTTGGCAGGTGAGTTTAATGTCAAACTTGAAAAAGGTTAGAAAACTCCCTATGAATCTTCACATCATATTCTCTGGTCTATAACTCCAAGATTTAATCAAATTTGACTATACTCATTTCATGTGATGCTATCCAGGGAAGGGGGAAAGTTCCATTAGGATGAAGAGAAATCATCTCCTGTTTTCACTTGAATACACACTCCTTTCATTAAGCAGTGTTCTTCAACCTCAGCTTGACACACATTAAGGTTGTGTGTGTGTGTGTGTGTGTGTGTGTGTGTGTGTGTGTGTGTGTGTGTGTGTGAAAGAGAGAGAGAGACAGAGAGAGAGACAGAGAGACAGAGAGACAGAGACAGAGACAGAGACAGAGAGACAGAGACAGAGACAGAGAAACCAAAGATTAAGTGACTTGGTCAGAGTCACAAATCTATCTGAGACCAGATTTAAATTTAGGTCTTTCAAGTCTCCAAGGGCATGGATTTATCCACTTTACCACCTAGCTGCTTTGAAAGCCTTGATATTTCTAAGTAAAAGCTGATTAAAATGAAGAGTTTTCCCTTGTGAGAACATCCTCCATAAGCCAACCTCAACTTTCATATACTCAATTTGGAAGTTGTTCAGATGAAAGCATCTGAGAAAGAAATGAGGGAAAAACATCATATCTTTCCCAGCTTTTAAAAAATGGCCTCATTTAGAACCTTAATGTACCCAGCTGAGGTAGAAGAAGTCTTCTTAATGATTGGGAATGTGTATTCAAGTGAAAACAATAAATTATTTCTCTTCATCCCAATGGAACTTTTTCTCCCATCTCCGGTTAGCATCACATGAAAAGAATACAGTCAAATTTGATTAAAGCTTAGAGTTATAGATCAGAGAATATGATGTGAAGATTCATAAGGAGTTTTCTAATCTTTCTCAAGTTTGACATTAAACTTACCTGCCAATAGGCAAAGCTTTTATTTTCTCTCTCTTTGTCCAAAGAACAAGCCATGTCTATGAATGTATTACCCAGATAATGACTCTGAGTTTATTAGAGTAATTCCTCAAACCTGCCACATCTAGTTTCCTCTAGTATTAGCTGCCTGGAGTTGTGTGGTAGGCACAAAGAGGGTTGCAACACATTACCAACAGGGAATTGAGAGAGAGAAAGAGAAAGAAAGAGTGAAAGAGAGGAAGAGAGAGACAGAGACAGAGACAGAAAGAGACACAGAGAGAGAGTGAAAGGGAGAGAAACAGACAGACAGAGAGAGAAAGAGAAACAGAGATAGACCGACAGACAGTGATAGAGAGAGACAGACAGTGATAGAGAGAGACAGACAGACAGACAGAGAGAGAAAGAGAAATAGAGATAGAGAGACAGAGAGACAGTGACAGAGAGAGACAGACAGACAGAGAGACAGAGAGAGAAAGAGAAACAGAGATAGAAAGAGAGTGAAGACTGATAGAAAAGTAGGTAGGTAGAGGATACAAAAAGACAGACACATATATTAGGCAGATAGAGGAGATAGACTAACAGATACATACATACATAGAGATATAAAGATAATCAGATGATAAATACAGAAATAGAGAGATACACAGGCAGGAGTAAAAAGGGAGTCAGAGACAGAGACGATGGACCAACGGACAGAGAGATACATACATACATACATACACAGACAAAGAGATAGATAGAGAAAAGAGATAGGTATATAAATAAATAGATACAGATATAGATAGAAAAGACAAAGATAGAGATAAATATACACATCTATATCTATCTCTATCTGTCTTTTCTGTTATCTATACAGATATATACACATCACAATATGTGCATATGTATACACACATACACAGAAAGAGAGAGAGATTTATTCATAGTCTACAATTCAGTTGAACTGATCACGTAGCTATTTCTCACACACCATTCTATTCCCTGTCTCCATTCTATTTGCCTATCTTTCCATCTATCGAACATTTACACACATTTTAACAGCACAGATGAGGATGCATATTAGCGTTGGCACTAGTACGCCCACCACTTATGGGAAAAGTCCGTGGGCCCAGGCTGAGTGACTACTCATCAGATGTGTTAAGAGAAGGAATTCTTGGCCAGACACCATTTGGATTCAGGGCCTCAGCTCCCTTTCCACTCCAGAGATTCTGTGATGCTTTGATATCCCTTTACATAGTACATCTAGAGATATGGGGAACCTCAGGGGTTATATGGCCTAACCCCTACATATTTTGTTTTTATAAATGGGATAAATAAAGCCCAGGAAGAACAAATGATTGCCCCACTAGGACACAGAGACAGCGGTAAAATTTGACCCCAGAACCTCTGACTCCAAAAACAGTCATTTTTCCACAATACCACACTGCCAGTGGTGTTCATGAGTTCATAGAGTCACAGATTTAATGCTGAAATGGACCTCAGAGGTCATCCAATTTCACTCATTTTATAGAGAAAGAAACTGAAGCCCTGCAAAGATGAGGGACTTTCTAGGTCAGCAGCAAAGCTAAGGCTCAAACCCACATCCTCAGACTCCGAATTCAATGTGCTTCCCATTTCACCATCCTCCTTCTTACCAAAAACAGCAACAACAAAAGTGTTTTTTTTTAACTGCTTTCTAATATTTTGCTAATTCTAATCTTTCCTTAGAAGAAAGGAAAGGACGGAGGGAGGGAGAAAGAGAGGGAGAAAGGAAGGAAGGAAGGAAGGAAGGAAGGAAGGAAGGAAGGAAGGAAGGAAGGAAGGAAGGAAGGAAGGAAGGAAGGAAGGAAGGAAGGAAGGAAGGAAGGAAGGAAGGAAGGAAGGAAGGAAGGAAGGAAGGAAGGAAGGAAGGAAGGAAGGAAGGAAGGAAGGAATGGAGGGAGGGGAAAAAGGGGGGGAAGAAAAGAAAAGGAAACAAGTCTTTATTAAGCAGTCTATTTGTCAGTCACCATGCCAAGTAATTTACAAGTACTATTTCATTTGATCTCTCAACAATTCTGAGAGGTGGGCCCTCTATCCCCTGGACCACCCAGCTGCCTCTGTTAAAGTGAAATTCTAGTAACAAGAGGGGTTATCACTGTGATTTCATTAGTACAATGAATCCCCAACCTTCCTCTACTTCAGCTAAATTTTAGGGAGTTGTTTGAGGGATCTAGAGCTTAAGTGGCAAGCCCAAAGTTTCTAGCCAGTATTTAAAGTGACCTCATAAAACCCTATGATCTAGAGCTGAAAAGGACCTTGGACCTCCATGGTATAGATGAAAAACAGAGTCTCAATAAGTCAAGTGATTCACACAAAATCCTACTAGGACTCTCGTGGGCTGAATCCCAAACTCGATCCATTGCTTTTTCATCTGTACCCCACTGCTCCTAATTCAAACCTTCTGAGCGCAAGGCAGGGCCTGAGGCTGTGCAGTCCGCTCTGGGGACCCATCCCCCTTTCTCATCCTTTTATCCACTGAGACAAGCAGAACCGAGAGATCAGCTCTGGCCAATCAGGACAACGAAGGAAATAATATTGCTTCTTGGTCGCCACCTCTCACTTCTTGGAAAACACCGGCAAGCTCTCTTAAAGAACAAATGACATCATGCTCTAATTGCATGAAAAAAGAAAGGCAACAAGAACTCGAAGCCATTTTCCATCCCCTCCACCTCTCTAAATCCCCACAGAATTACAAAATCCCACTCTCCAACACCTCAGTGCATAAATCACGGGATTATTTTTCCTAAGCTCCCAACAAAAATTTATGAACTGAACCCAAGAGCTGGAAAGGGCAGCACTCTGTGGGATTTGGTTGTTTGATGGTTTTTCACGCGCAAGTGGTTCCATAGGAACGAGGAAGAATGGCACTTACTGTATACGGATAAATAATTAGGCTCACTCCCGACTTAGCTACTGAGGAGTAAGAGCCGCCGGACAAGCCCCGGCCAGCAGGGAAGGAGACGATCAACACAATCCAATTAGAGCAGAGCTGCCAATTTGGTTGACTGGTGGGTAAGGCAGAGATGCAGCCGAGTTGGGCTTTTAAGAGAGCATGGACTAGACAGTACTAACAGAGAGGGGGAGGCAGAAGCAAATACACAGAGAGAGAGAGACTCAGAAAGGGACAGAGACAGAAAGAGAGAGAGAGAGAGAGAGAGAGAGAGAGAGAGAGAGAGAGAGAGAGAGAGAGAGAGAGAGAGAGAGAGAGAGAGAGAGAGAGAGAGAGAGAGAGAAAGAGAGACAGAAAGACAGAGACAGTGATTAGAGACATAGAAAAAGAGAGATATAGTCAGAGACAGAGAGAAAGAGACAGAAACAGAGAGACAGAGAATAGAGACAAAGACAGAAAAAGAGAGACAGACAGAGACTCAGAAAGGGACAGAGACAGAAACAGAGAGAGACAGAGAAGAGAGACAGAAAGACAGAGACAGAGATTAGAGACATAGAAAAAGAGAGAGTCAGAGACAGAGAGAAAGAGACAGAAAGACAGAGAATAGAGACAAAGACAGAAAAAGAGACAGAAACAGACAGACAGACAGAGACAGAGAAAAAGTTAGAGACAGAAAGAGACAGAGAGGAGGAAGAGAGAGAGGGAAAGGGAAAGACAGACAGACAGAGAAAGACACAGAGACACACAGAGACAGAAAGAAACAGAGACAAAAACAGAAGTGGAGGAGGGAGGGAGGGAGAAAGGGAGAAACTAGTCTTGGTCTTTAGGACATGGAGAGAGCTCAGAAAACTAAGCTCTGGTTTCAGGATCCTCTCTATAACCCCTCAGTCAATAATCCCGATGTACAATAGAATCCAGCAGAAGCAGTTAAGCCATCCAGATCTCACTTCTGACCACAGAGAATTAAAAGGCAGAATTTAGTGCTAGTTCAGACCCTCATTACATTTCACATGAATGATGCACTGATATAGAAGTGTGTATGTATTATGTGTATATATATGTGTGTGTGTGTGTGTCTGTGTATGTTTACATATATGTATATCTTTACACATATATATTTATATTATGTATCTAAGTATATGCATATATTTTATTGATAACTTTGATTTTTCATATCATCTAGGTTTCTCCCTATATCCCCCTCCCAAAGAACTCTTCCTCAATAATAATCTCTCCATTGCCTTCCCTGCCTCCAATTTCTCCTTCTCCAGTCTATAAGACCATAAACTCCTTGAGCACAGGGTTTGGCTTTTGCCTCTTTGTATTCTCAAAGCTTAGTACATTGTCTGGAGAGCACATAGTAAGGGCTGAAAAAATGTGAATTGATGGATTAATATAGTTAAAAGGGACCTCTAATCCCCTTCTGATACAACCCCTTCATTTTAAAGATAATGAAACTGAGAATAAGCGGCAAGTTGGGATCCAAACCCACAGCCTCAGACTCTCCTCCCAGAACTCTTTCTGTGGTAGCTTCCTACTTCATCCAGCTCCCACAAAGCTGCCACAGTGAGATTCCAAAACTCTGCTCTGCCTGAGTCATATCTCCACTCAAACTTCAGTGGCTCCCTATGTTTCTAGACCTGGCTCCAACCCGATCTCATATTTCCAATCTCACTCTATCTTGCTATCTTGGTTCAGCTGTGCTGACTCCTTGCTGTTCAAAACACTTAGTTTTCTTCAAAACAGCTTAAATATCACATTCAAAATGAGATAATTCTGACTCATCCAGCTCCAATCTAGTACCTTTCCCCCAAAAATAAATTTGCATTTATATATTTTTTCATTGCTTATCTCATATATTGGAATGTTAGCTCCTTGAGGACAGGGATCATTTCTTAAAATCACAGATGTAGAGGTGGGGGTTTAGAGCATATTTAACCCAACTATCTCATTTTACAAATGAAGAAACTAAGGCCCAAGAAGATTTGTATGATTTGATCAAGATCACATAGATAGTGTCAGATAAAGAATTTGAACCCAGGTCTCCATATTCCCAAGCCAATACCCCTTCTATTGTATCAAGCTTTGAATGCCCAGTGTCTAGCACAGTAGCTGGAAGACAGTAGATACTTAATAAGTGTCCATTGTTTTATTGATCAATTGACATTTTTTAACCTTATGCTGTTTCTTTTTAAAATGTCAATTCATTTATTGAACAGCTAGAGTGTTTAACATACTTCAGGACTGAGGAAAATGATTATTTCTGTATTATATGAACAACCAATTATTCAATTAGAATAGAGGATTTTTTTCCCTTTATTTTCTCCATTAGGTACCAGTCCTTGGAGGTCAGCCAGCCAGTGTCTGAAAAACATTTCTAATAGAAATCTGCCATCTTGGGCAGGACCTCACCCAACTAGAAGACCTTACAAACAGTATTTATTATAGGTGAATTTTTGCCCTTAGTAAGTAAATTATATCTTTGCAGACCCTCCACTAGAATTTAGGGTGGCCCAGATTATTAAGGAAAAAAACAACCAGAACAGTTTGGATAGAGATGGATTTCTTTGTCTGCATTTCTGGAAGAAGCTGAGTCTTACAATCAAGTCACATTCTCATTAGAAGAAATTTAAAACTTTCCTCATTAATAAGTCTAACCCTTATTAACTGCTCAAGATTGATTTTTCACTTATCCCTAGTACCCCCTTTTCCAAAGTTATTAAAGCATTCAAGGATTCCATGGTTTTGTCTTTGGTTAAGGAGAAAGAGCACTGACCATCAATTTATTGGTTATTTGCTAGACTAATTAATAAATGGATTATTAATTACTCAGACACTGTTAGACTATTCATTTATTTCAAACCTTATTTAAAGATGAACAAGATGGTATCTACCATCTTTCAGATGCTTATAATCAGCTTTTACTTCCTGCCAAATCTATTCTCATTGTTAGTGTTTAGCTTGTGAATTTTTTATGTATACATGAAAATTTTAAAACAAGGCAGAATTTTTCCAAAAATCTAAGATTCTGGGTATTGGAATTCTTTCATCTCTGCATTTAATGCTCATTGACTTATCCACTATTTCATTGGTGAATTGGATCTCTTTGGATACCCAGCTCATTGGATAATAAAATTTCAGAGCTGGGAAGGAGTTTAGTCCAACCCACATCTGAACAACAATTCCCTTTACAATGTCTTTTGCAAGCCATCTTCCACATCAGTGAAGACCTTAAGTAAGGAAAAACCCAATACCTCCCCAAGCAAGCAATTTCATTTTGGGGTAGTTTAAACTGTAAGGACATTTTGTTCTCACATAAATCCTTAATCTTCCTTTTGCATGTCTATCTATTGTTAATGTTTCTGCCTTAATTTGTCTCTCCCTCCCTCTCTCTCCTTCTCTCTCTCTCTCTCATTCTCTCTCCTTTCTCTCTCTCATTCTCTCTCTCTCCTTTCTCTATCTCTCTCTCATTCTCTTTCTCTCTCTCCTTTCTCTCTCTCTCATTCTCTCTCTCCTTTCTCTCTCTCTCATTCTCTCTCCTTTCTCTCTCTCTCCTTTCTCTCTCTCTCTCATTCTCTCTCTCTCATTCTCTCTCCTTTCTCTCTCTGTCTCTCTCTCCTTTCTCTCTCTCTCATTCTCTCTCCTTTCTCTCTCTCATTCTCTCTCTCTCCTTTCTCTGTCTCTCTCTGTCTCTCTCCTTTCTCTCTCTCTGTCTCTGTCTCTGTCTCTCTCTGTCTCTGTCTCTCTCTCTCTCTCTGTCTCTCTCTCTCTCTCTCTCTCTCTCTCTCTCTCTCTCTCTCTCTCTCTCTCTCTCTCTCTTTCTCCTTTTGATGGATTTAGGATTTTGATAGATTACAAGGGTACTTGGTTTGCTTGAATGCATATTTATTACAGAAAGGATAGATGACAACAGATGGGTAGATAGATAGATGGATAGATACAAAGATTGATGGGTGGATGGATGAATAGATAACTAGATAGATACTTATAGGTGACAATAGATAGATAGATAGATAACTAGAAACATGATAGTTAAAATAGATAACTAGATAGGTCATAACTGATAGAGATAAGTAGATAGATAAATAAATTTTAGATAACAAAGATAGATGGATGGATAATGATAGGTAACAATAGAAAAATAAGCAGAGAGATGGATAAATAGGTAACTAAATAGATAATGATAAATAGATAAATAGATAGATAAATTTCATTTATATTACATAATTTTCTTCACACTGCTACATTGATCACATATGGAGTATCTTGTAGTACATTTTAGATCAATCAAAATTATTAAGCATCTGCAAAGTGTCAGGCATTGTGCTAAGCACCAAAGATACTAAAAGAGGCAAAAGATAGTCCCAGTTGTTAACATTGGCTAAATGAAGAGTATTCAGAGGAGAGCAACCATGGAGGTGAAGGATCTCCATAGGAGGACTGGGTTGCTGATGGGACACTGGATTTGGAGAAAGGAAGTCCTAGGTTATATCCCACCTGCGATACTTAGTACTTTTGTGGTGGTGGGAAAGTCACTCAATTTAACTGTCTCCATTTCTTCACCAAAAACTTCCTAAGGTTCATTCTCACTGCTGGGATAGTTTAATTTAGAAAATATTTAGGAAAGTCTCGGAAAAGTCTTCAAGCATCTGTGCCTAGAGTGATTGGAAAGCATGATAAGCAAAGTGACACATTTAGTGTTGTTGCTTAGTAGTTTCCCATTCTTCCTGACCCCATTTAGGGTTTTCTTGGTAGATATATTGGAGTGGTTTGCCTTTCCTTTTCCGGGTCACTTTACAGATGAGGAAACTGAGTCAAACAGGGTGAAGTGACTTGCTCAGGATCATACAACTAATAAGTTTCTAAGGCAGATTTGGACTCAGATTCTCTGACAACAGGATCAGAGCTCTATACACTTCACCATTCACCTGTCCCTTAAGCACTGATTAGAGTTATTCAATAAAACAGGTATCCTCAGAAGGAAGTGAGTTCTCCATCACTGGAGATCTTCAAACAAAGATGAGATAACCATTTTCTGTGGGGATTGTGAGGGGATTTTACATTGATAACCTGACTTATTGGCCTCTAAGATCCCTTCCAATTGATCATTTCAGTTATTTTGATTCAAATTCATCTTTTAATTGCACACATTTAACCTATATCAGATTGCTTGCTGTGTTGGGGAGTGGGGAGAGAAGGGAGGAAAGGAGGAAAATTTGGAACTCAAAATCTTACAAAAAATGAATTGTGAAAACTATCTTTACTTGGATTTAGAAAACTAAAATACTATTGACACAAAAAAATCAAAAAATCATCTTCTAAGTGTTCCTTCAAAGCTGGTTCCCAAGAAGTGATAGTGAGTTCAGAGTTGGACCCAAACAATTTGGGAATAGTGAGAGCATGGAAGACGGTCCTTGTCAGAGCAAATGTGGTGATAGTCCTTTTTAACTCTTCTGTCTTCAAACCATATCTGAAATATGTTTACTTGTGGGTGACACATTTTAGGAAAAACTTCAACAAGTTGGAGAGTAACTTATGGTTGGTAACCAGCATGGTAAAGGTCCACATCATATGAGGATTAGATAAAGGCACCTGGAGATGTTTATTCTAGAGAAGAGAATACTTTGGGGAAAATTGTTTTCAACTATTTAAGTCAGTAATTTAAGGACAGCTAGGAAGTGCAGCCCATAGAGCACTAGCTCTGAAGTCAGGAGGACCTGAGTTCAAATATGGCCTTAGACACTTAACACTTCCTAACTGTGTGACCCTGGGCAAGTCACTTAACCCCAACTGCCTCAGTGAAATAAAAAAAATTAAAAAAAGTCAGTGATTTGACTTTAGACACTTCCTAGCTGTATGAATCTGGGCAAGTCATTTAACCCTGCTTGCCTCAGTTTTCTTGTTGGCAAAATGAGCTGGAGGAGGAAATGCTAAACTGTTCTAATATATTTGCTAAGAAAATCCCAAAAACAACAAACTGGAAATAAAGCCTTTTCCCCCCACAAGATATAAAAAAGCAAATTAAAGTTAAAGGGTTGAGTGAAATTAAAACATAACCAAGAAAATCATATTCATGTTGACTACAGCAATGCAAACAGAACCACTTTTAAAAAGTGAATATTGCAAAATTATAAAAATTAAGCATGACTTGAAAGAAAAAAATATGAGGACATTACTATCCTACGTCCTTGCAAAGATAAGGAGTCCACAAATGTCTAGCTTGAATATATTTTAGACTTCTTCAATGTTAATCAATTATGATGAGAGTTTTTCCTCATCTTTTTTGTCTATTAAAAAAAATTCTATGTATAGGCAGCTAAATGGCATAGTGGATGAAGCACTAGCCTTGAAGTTCAAATCCTCAAATGCCTAATACTTATTAGTTGTGTAACCCTAAGCAATCACTTAACCACAATTGTCTTTCAAAAAAGAAACCATACTATTTATTATATGGGATGACTCTCTGAGAGAGGAAAGGAAAGAAACTATAGTGATATAAAAACAAAAGAGAACAATAAAAATTCATCTAAAAATAAAAAGAGAGGAATAGCATCCAAGAATAGAGATGACAGTCTCATTGTACTTTATACTGAAAAATTAAATTAAATTAAAAAATAAATTCTTGAAGATCACAGGACCAAAAATATAGTAAATTACCTAATATAGATGATATATTTTATAGAAAAGGAAATTGAAGCTCAGAGAGGAGATACAGTTGGAGCAATTTCCAGTCCAATGCAGCATAATCCAAGCAATGCAATAATCCAGTGCAAGGTACAAATGGGCAATCTAAGATCTGGGCCTAGTTCTCAGGATTTCAATTTCCAGGATTTTTCCACCAGCAGCACTAAACAGCTCCCTCCCTTTTGAGCAGGGATGACTCAGTCGATGCTTTCAACATATGACATCAACGTCCATAATAGATAATTAGTAATAGAAGAAAGCAGCATGATCTTGTTTATGTATCTGCAAGCCAGAGAAAGGAGCTGGGACAAGCTTTAAATGCCACTTTCCAACCAAGAAATTCAGGCTCCATCTGACAACTGGCTATTTTCCTCTTCTTCCACAAATAAGATGAGGAGAGGAAAAGAAAAAGAAAAAGCATGATGATGATTTCACTCTGAGTTCTTGGAAAAAACACTGAGTATTTATCAAAGGAATGATCCAGCATGCTGTTGAGGCTTACAGGAGGAAGTATAATAAGCAGATTATCAGGTCTGACATGAAACAGCAGTGGAAAATACAAAGAAGGCTTCTGGGAAATAAAAGTATTTGACTACAACTGGAAATAAGGAAAGTACTGAGAGATAAGCCCTAGCATGGATGGAAATCTTGGTTAAGAATCTTCATCCAAGTGGACAGAATAATTAATTCAAAAGGACCCCAACCTACTGCTGGTCCATTCCAGTAAAGTGAGTTCATAGGCTGCTCTGACTTCTGGAACTTCTCAATCTTTTTTTTTCTTTAAAATAAGCATATTATATAACTTGACTAGAGTTAATAAGTGTCCAAGGTCAAATTTGCATTCAGATCCTCCAGGTCCTCACAGTGCCATTAAGCTGATCCCTCACAAATATTCTCAAAAAATAACATTTGAATGAATATTTGCTTAGCCAATTTCAGATACAATGGTACCATGAAGGAGGTTCACACTGAAAGCAGAAGTGAGCTCAAAGCTTGGGTTGGGTGTGGGCAGCCTCCAGGAG
The DNA here is from genome assembly GCF_048593235.1 of Sminthopsis crassicaudata. Lineage (NCBI taxonomy): Eukaryota > Metazoa > Chordata > Mammalia > Dasyuromorphia > Dasyuridae > Sminthopsis > Sminthopsis crassicaudata. The sequence goes on from NC_133621.1 coordinate 278,254,243, forward strand.
CATTGCCCTTGGCCCTTTCCCAGCAAGGACTTTAAGAGGGTATCTCATAAATAAAGCCAAGGAGAATGATCCCTTAGAATGTGTTGGCTCACATTATGCACACTGAGAACTCACAGGCTAAACTGTCTTTGCTGTAAAGTGTTTTATGATGTGGGGATTGGAGCATGTTTGTTTGTTTGCCTAAATGGTGCAGTTGAAACTACCCTTGATCTGCAGCTGTGCTTCCAAATTCTTGGCCAAAGCAAGCAGTATTGCTGATACTGTGTCAATATGAGGACATGAATTCAAAGGGAGGAAGGGTGAGAAAAGGAGGGAAGGAGGAAAGAAAAGAGGGAGGGAGGGAAGGAGGAAGGAAGAAAGGAAGGAAGGGAGGGAAGAAAAGAGGGAGGGAGGGAGAGAGGGAGGGAAGGAGGGAAGAAAAGAGGGAGGGAGGGAAGGAGGAAGGAAGAAAGGAAGGAAGGGAGGGAAGGAGGGAAGAAAAGAGGGAGGGAGGGAAGGAGGAAGGAAGAAAGGAAGGAAGGGAGGGAAGAAAAGAGGGAGGGAGGGAGGGAGGGAAGGAGGGAAGAAAAGAGGGAGGGAGGGAAGGAGGAAGGAAGAAAGGAAGGAAGGGAGGGAAGGAGGGAAGAAAAGAGGGAGGGAGGGAAGGAGGAAGGAAGAAAGGAAGGAAGGGAGGGAAGAAAAGAGGGAGGGAGGGAGAGAGGGAGGGAAGGAGGGAAGAAAAGAGGGAGGGAGGGAAGGAGGAAGGAAGAAAGGAAGGAAGGGAGGGAAGGAGGGAAGAAAAGAGGGAGGGAGGGAAGGAGGAAGGAAGAAAGGAAGGAAGGGAGGGAAGAAAAGAGGGAGGGAGGGAGAGAGGGAGGGAAGGAGGGAAGAAAAGAGGGAGGGAGGGAAGGAGGAAGGAAGAAAGGAAGGAAGGGAGGGAAGGAGGGAAGAAAAGAGGGAGGGAGGGAAGGAGGAAGGAAGAAAGGAAGGAAGGGAGGGAAGAAAAGAGGGAGGGAGGGAGAGAGGGAGGGAAGGAGGGAAGAAAAGAGGGAGGGAGGGAAGGAGGAAGGAAGAAAGGAAGGAAGGGAGGGAAGAAAAGAGGGAGGGAGGGAGAGAGGGAGGGAAGGAGGGAAGAAAAGAGGGAGGGAGGGAAGGAGGAAGGAAGAAAGGAAGGAAGGGAGGGAAGAAAAGAGGGAGGGAGGGAGAGAGGGAGGGAAGGAGGGAAGAAAAGAGGGAGGGAGGGAAGGAGGAAGGAAGAAAGGAAGGAAGGGAGGGAAGGAGGGAAGAAAAGAGGGAGGGAGGGAAGGAGGAAGAAAGGGAGGGAGAAAAGGAGGAAGGAAGGGAGGGAAGAAGGGAAGGAGGGTGGGAGGGAGGGAGAAAAAAGGGAAAGAAGGAGAAGAAAAGAAGGAAGGGAAGGAAGGAGAGAGAGAAGATATCGCCTTTTTGGGGGGAGGAATCTCTAACTTGTAGCTTCATTAGGCTCAGAAGGAACTTTACAACTAATCTAATCTGATCCCAAAGGGATTTGCTCTCCTAACCTCTCTGGTTGAGGGAGTTACTCCCCCACACCCAGTAAATGGCAACAGAGCATTGGACAGAACTGAACATTGATGAGAGGTCACAAGCTTTTCCTTGAGGTGATTTTCATGACTTTTCCTCAGGTTTAGATGGGGGGGGGGGGGGGGAGTCTACCATGACCTTCCATAGAGTCTCATCCCTAGATTCCTTTTTCTATTACTGAATGAGTTATCCACTAGCAATATCGACAGCTTAGTATTAGGAATATCTAACTTCCCAGAGTTTTCTGGGATCATAAGTCATTTTCCTTGTTGAGGTTTAAATCTAGCTTGGTAAATGTAAATAATTCTGAAACTACAAAGGTACAAAAGTAGATTTTTTTTTCTTTCCCCCCCCCCTTTTATTTGTTGATACTGAACAATATTCTACCACCACCTAGTGGTCTCTCTGAGAATACCTCCAACTCAAGAACAAAGCCTTGACTCCTCATACCCCTTTCCCTTTCCCCACTGCTCCTAAGGATTCTATTCCTCCAGGATTCTCAAGTGAGTCAGGAATCCACATGATAGTATTACAATGGACCTGAAAAAAAATAGCATTAAGAAAGTCCCAGCTCTGTCAGAGAAAAATGCAAATCACCCCAAAAATATTGAATTTGTCATTTGGAAGACCTGCATTCAAACCCAATCTCAGATATTTATTCACTTTATGATCCTGGACAACAAGGCCACAGTGGCTCAACATCCTCATCTGTAAAATGGGTGTAAAGTAAATGCACAAGCATCTATTTCACAGTTATTATAAAGCTCAAATATAATATACATAAACTACTTTGCAGACTTTAATCCCCCATAGAAATATTATTATTCTCATTCTCTTTTTCTGTTTCGCTGTCTCTCCCTCCCTCTGTCTCTTTCTCTCTCTCCCTCTGTCTCTTTCTCTCTCTGTCTCTGACTCTCTATTTCTCTATCTCTGTATGTGTGTTTTTCCGATTGTTTCTGTCTCTCTGTGTCTCTGTGTCTCTCTGTGTCTGTCTCTCTATTTCTCTGCCTCGCTCTGTCTCTCTGTGTGTCTCTCTTTGTTTCTCTGCGGATCTCTGTCTTTCTCTTTTTCTTTATCTCTCTGTCTCTTTTGACTCATGATTTCTTTTAGTGAGAAAACGTCCTCTACTAATGTAGGTAGACAACGAAAAACATAGACGGAGAGATACCTGGGACACAGAAAGGTTGCATTTTTTTGTCTCTCACATCACACAGCCAGTGTGACAGAGTTCAGGCTTGCTGTTAGTACCATCACCAGCATCATCCCTATCATCATCCCCATCTTTTCCTAATGACCAAAATCCTCATCCCTTGCTTCCACACCCTGCCCAGGTCATCCAAGCTTCAATTAATTTCATTCGATTCACAAGCAATTATTAATCACCTGCTATGTAACTCCAAGGCATTGTTCTAGGTGCTGAGAATTCAAAAATGAAAAACAATAGTGAGAATTCATTAAAGGCAGAATCTATAGTTTGGGGATCAGGCAGTTATTTGTCCCTGTTTTCAAAGAGCATCTTGTCAAGGAGATAATTCCATGACATGCAACTGAACTGGATTTTAGTGAGGGAGAGCTGTGCAAGGTCACCTGCCTCACTGTCCCCATCAGAGTTGGGTCTAGTGGCCAGATTTAGATCAGGACGACTAGGAGAGGACCCTGGATGCAATGGGAGACCTTGGCCTTTTTAAAGTAGGTTCTTCAGATCTTCAGCAGGTCTCAACTTGACTGAAGCAGTACCCATTCAGTGCTTAAGGATAGGAGGCAATTGAAGTAAAGAATCTCCTCTTTCACCTGGTCAAAAAAATAGCCCCAAAGGGGCTACACAACTTTGCATCCCTTTTGATTCATCAATACTATTAGTGAATCTGTATCCCAAGAGATCAAAGAAGGAGGAAAAGCCCTTCTACATTGTACAAAAATATTTATAGCAGCTCCTTCTGTGGTAGCAAAGAACTGGAAATTGAGGGGTTGCCCATCAATTGGGGAATGGCTGAACAAGTTATGATATATAATTATGATAGAATATTATGGTACTATAAAGAAAATGATGAACATGATGTTCTCAGAAAAACTTGGAAAGACATAAAGATTCAAAGTAAAGTGAGCATAACCAGGAGAACTTTATACACAGTAACAGAAATATTGTATAATCAACAGTGAATGCTCCAATTTTCTAATCAATATAGTTAATTCCAAAGGACTTTAGATGAAAAATGCCATCCACTCCAGAGAAAGAACTGAATACAGATTGAAACATGCTTTAAAAAACAACAACTATATTTTTCTTGGGGGGAGTTTTGGTCTGTATTTTCTTTCACAACATGACTAACATAAAAATGTTTTGCATGACTGCACATGTATATTCTATAGCAAATTGCTTCCCCTTTCAATGAGGGGGGAGGAGAAGGAGGAAGAGAATTTGGAACTCAAATGTTTTTTAAAAGAATGTTAAAAATTATTTTTGCATATAATTAGAAAAATTCATTTTTAAAAAAGAAAAAATAAAGGAGGGGGAGAAGATGGGGAAAAGTAGGAAGCTAGGATAAGGAGATGAGAAACACTAAGAGCGGCAGGATATTATCTGCTGTTAATATAAAGGGAGATGGATTTTTAGAGGCCAGGAAATGCCTGGCCAGGACATCCAGAAATGCAAACAGATTATGGACTATTATGATTGAAGATAAAGGCTAAAGATGTGTCTTTATCTCCCTATATTTCTCTAGCTAAAAAAGCTTTGAGGATAGGTTAGATGATGGATTTGAATATCTGTGGATCAGAGAACTACCCCTCATTGATTCAACATCTCGATTCAATCCAATCCAAGTAACATTTATTAAGAATCTACTAGAAGAGCCAGAAGGGCAGCTAGATGGTGCAGTGGATAGATTGCTGGCCTGGTCAGCCAGGTCAAATCTAATCTCAGGTACTAAGTATCTGGGTGCTGCTGGACAAATCATTTCATTCTGTTTGTCTCAGTTTCCTCATCTGTGAAATGAGCTGAAGAAAAAAATGGCAACCCACCCCAGTATCTTTGCCAAGAAAACCCCAAAAGAAACTGGAAACTGAGTGGATGCCCATCAGTTGGAGAATGGCTGATTAAATTGGTATATGAATGTTATGGAATATTATGGTTCTATAAAAAACGGCCAGCAGGATGATTTCAGAGAGGCCTGGAGAGACTTACATGGACTGATGCTGAGTGAAACCAGGAACCACGAAATCATTAT
>NC_133621.1:278264008-278334008 GCF_048593235.1 Sminthopsis crassicaudata
TGAAGAGCCAGATGCCTTTGATGCGTTATCTACCTGAGCTCTCTGGCACAGATACATAGACTCAATGCAAAGACAATTATAGTCTTCCCAGATGTTTGGATTGATGTGGCAGGCATTTGCTATAATTAACAAGTCCTACTGACTTCTTTGGCTGAAAATCCAAGGCTAACCTTTGGGCAGTTATAGGAAACTCAGTCCTCTCTTGCAAGAGATTTGGTTGAGAGACTCCATTATAAGAGTCCATGAAGGAACACATTGAACACAGGCTCAAATGTCTATTTGGAAAGCATCCAGACCTTCCAACCCTAAACCTCTTCATAGTGCAGTGTTTCCTTTCAAATGAAGCTTGGAGATAAAAAGGGCTTCTCAAAACATTCTCTGTTCTCTGCTTCAGACTGATTTTTGAAGCAAGAGCTCCTAGAAGGGAGGAAGAAGAAATAAGAGGAAAGTACTACAAAAATTTAAAGGAAGACTAACTGATTGTCATAGAAGAATATGGTTTTCTATTTCCCAAAGATACAAGTCTCTTCCAAGGAAAGGATTCTAGACCCATAAAGTTCAATTGAACTATTCCTTTTATCTAAGTATTATATCCTAGATCTACCTAGGAGTTTGGCCAACTTGTAACATCACTATATCTCTCTATAATCTTGTGAAAAGTTCAATCCTTCTACAGCTATATTGAGCAATGGCACAAATTTACCCAAAAGATCATTGGAGAGCTAGTCATTGGTCCAAGATTTCCTGGCTCTATCAGTAACTTGTGGTCAATATTTCTTGATTTTATGAGAAGCTCTACAAATCTTTGGTTCTGTTTCCCTCTAAATAGTCATAGGATTTGGAGTTGAGTGGAACCTTAGAGACCACTGAATCCAACTACTTCCTTTTATAGATGAGAAAACTGAGGCACACACAAAAAAAGGTTAAGTAGTGTGTCCAGGATCATAAAACTTTTAAGTTTTAGTGACATGGTGTAAACACAAGTCTTCCTAATTTCAAGTGTGATGCATTGCTTTTCACATATTATTCATAATTTACAACCATTATCTTCCATCAATCTCTGACAACTGTAGTCAGAATCGTGTTAAATAAAAGATCCTAAGTAAAAACATGAGATCCAGAACTGGAATTCATTTGATATATTATCCTGCCCAATCTCCTTTCATTTTAAAGATGGGGAAATTGAGGCCGAGAAGCAACTTCTTGGAGATGAGGGTTTGATATTGGTGATGGTTAAGTGAGCAGAGAGAAGGGGATCGACAAGATTTAGTGAAATTGGATATAAAGAAAGTAAAATCAAAAATAACTCTAAGGCTTCAAATCCAAGTGACTAGAAGAATAGTAATATCCTCAAAGGGGTGGGTTTTAGGGAAAAGATGACAATCTTTGCTGTTCCTCCACAATTTCCTGATATGTTGGCTTTACCCATAAGCACTTTGTGGGGCCAGACCGGGTCATTTGTGACTACCCTCCCCTTTTAAAGATGAGATATAATGAGATAGGATGTTCTGTCCAAGTTTGTACATTGAGTGGCAGAATTTCATTACGGCGCTTCCATAACTCTCTCTAGGCTACATTCAAAAAATTTAAGTCATCAACTACAGAATCAGATAAGGCCAAAAATACATTTTGGAAGAAATCCAAGAGAAGGATAAGACCCATCCTGCCACAAATTAAAAAGGGAACTGCCTTTGGGTTCCCAATGGTTCTCCCCTGTTTCTGATTAAACTAGCTTTCTGTAAGCAAAGACTAAGGCTGATGAGATAAGTAGGATCCCTCAGGGACCCCTTTTTACCACCCAGCTACTACCCATTTTAGGGAAAACGATTGCTGACAGTCACTGAAAGCTGGTACAGAAGTGTTTGTTTGTATGTGGTTAACATGGGCTTTGTATGTGGTGAGTCTGGAGCCAGGAAAATGAAGCAAGATATTTAATGGAGATTTGCAGATGTTTTAGCTATCAACCTATTGACCTAAGCCCAGCTCCAAAGAAATAGAAACACGAGGATTTTAAACAGTTTATAACAATGGTTCCTTATTTCACAGCTATTTCACAGAGAGGAAACCTTCCCTTCACACACACACACACACACACACACAAATTTATCTTGCATTTATGTAATTATTTTATACATATTGTTCACAAGGAGGAAGACTTCTCTCCCCACAAAAAAAATTATCTTGTATTTATGCATGTATTTTGTATTATGTATATGTTTATATATTTTCACAGAAAGAAAGCCTTCCCTTACCCTAAAAAAATTTATCATATATTTGCATTTATTTTATGGTTGATATATGTACAGATGATTATGAGATCAAAAAAAATTTAATTTAAAAAGCCCTTGACCAGTTCTAATGGTATTGTGATGAAGAGATTTAACTTTTTAAAATCCCTTGGATGTAGTCCAAAACATTTATTTTTAGATGAGGAATCTGAGGTTAAGTGACTTGCTCTGGCTCATGATGTTAGGAAGTACCTGTCAGGATTCTAATCAACAAATAAGTATACTAAGCAACTCCCACATGCCAGTCCCTGTGCTGAGTTCTGAGGTACAAAAAGAGATAAAAGATAATCCCAACATTTAGGTCTCCCAGACTCCAAGTCCTGCACTATTATCTACACCAAGCCTTTTTCAACTTTTTCTACTCATGACCCATTTTCACCCAAAAAAATTTTATGCAACCCCAGCTATATAGGTATATAAAATAGGTAGACAAATCAAGCATTTACTGATAATAAATTATAAAGAAATTTATTTTAAAATAATTGTTTGGTTATAAATATAATTTTACCATTTATTAATGATGAAAGCAAATTTTCATACTAATGAGATGTATGGGCTTGTTCATTTTTACCTAAAAAATTAAATCTTGACAGAATATTTGATAGAGTTTAAGAAGCTCTGTGCTATATAATACTTTTTCCTGATAGAATATGAGCCACTTGAGGAAGACCATGAGTGATTGACTCCGCTCTGAAGGACTTGTCTTTTTAAGATAATGAAGCAGTTTCCTTATTCACTATTGGATTAGCTAAAGGAAGTATCCATTCTCAATCACTCACTTCTCTTTTCTCTTCCCAGCTTCACATTGAGTATCCTTCAAGCTTCTTGCCATAAATGGGGCTGGTTGGATAGGGACTAGCCATCTTCTCCCAGCTCTGGTGGCATGAGCCATCACAATCATGTGGAAGATTTCTAGGGAATTCAATTAAGAAAGCATGAACTCCTTGGTTCAGTGATTCTTTTCTAACAATAGGTGAGTAAACATGAAACTTGAGATGGATAAGTATGAGACAGACCTTGTGTGTTGAAGAGCTCCAGAAGTACTGGTTTATTGAATGGAGCTCAGGAAGAGGAATTTCTGCTTTTGAGAAAAAGGCCAAGTCTTGATCTAGATAACCTAGTGATAGAGAGTTTTAAGGCAACAGTACAGAGCCAAAGTGAGATGTGAAGATACTAAATCTAATGAGTTTATCAATTGCCCAGACTAAGAAGACCTAGTCTCGAACATTTATAAACTGTGTGAACTGGACAAGTCACTTAATCCTATTTGCCTCAGTTTCCTCATCTGTAAAATGAGCTGGAGAAAGAAATGGCAAACCATTTTTTAGCATCTTTGATAAGAAAATCCCTAAAGAGATCACAAAGAGTCAGATCAGACTAAAAGATAATTAAACAACAAATTGGCCCCCCAGAACAACATAATAGTAAATATAGGTTGTTATTTAATCTTATTTTAAATATTTCTACAATTGACCAGTTGTATCTCATGTTAGCATTTATTTTGTGTATAAAAAATAAATATTTGACCCTTATTTAATTCACAGATTACTTTTCTATCCTTGTCTTTGAGAAAATTCTACACATGGATTCAAAACTAAACTACAATCATTACTGGAGAGCCAAAGTAAGCTTGCAATGGGCCAAAAAGCTTAAGAAAGGATAATCTTGGTCTCCTGATGGAGGCTAAGCATGCCTCAGGGTTGAATCTGGTCACAACACTCTTCTTACTTAATGAGGTCCCCTTAGTACAAAGGGAATGACCCCAGAACCCTACCCTTTCAGATTCAGCAATAATTGTTATAGTTAGGTAAGGATATCCAAAACAAATACGAGGCAATTGTTAGAAGAAAGGTGTTAGCAACTGACACATGAGCCACCTTTTAAATATTTGAAGATATCTATAAGTTTTCTCTTCTCCAAATTAAACATTTTTAGTTCTTTCTACTAAACCTCATATGGCTTTTTCAATGGGAAAGTTGTGTTATTTTAAAAAAAAAGTTACTCAATAAGTGTTATATTGTCTGCAAATCAAGTCTAATGAATCTCAAGTCCCATAAAAATCAATATTGAATATTTTGTATTTTTTACAATTCTCTTAAAATATGAGCTCTACCATGGATTTGATGGAGTCTTTAATCTCTAGGGGCCTTCAAAGCCCCAGTGTTTCACTGAAGAAAGTCAAGAATTGGAAGGGCTAGAGATTAGATCAGTCAAAGGTCACGTCAAATAAATCAAAGCAGTTTCCAGATATAAATTAAATATGTTTTATCAAAGTTCATTTTTCATTTCAAAAGAATATAAGCTTCTGGGGGGCAGGGACTTTCTAAAAATCTTTTTTGTCTTTGTATCTCATACCTGGTGTAGCATCTATCCCATAATGGGTGCCTGATTAAGGTGTATTGAATTAAGCTAAAATTTGGCTAACCAAGATTTCTGTTATATATGTTTCTTTAAAGTTAAGGATTAAATTTAAAACATGGCTTCCCTAACCATTAGATCATGAACTGGACATTGAGGTCCCCTCAAAGACCCATACCTATCTGATTTAGAAAGTTCCCTTGCTGAGAAAGATGGTACTCCTTCCCTAAAAAAGCTCTTATATTCTTCTCTCTGACAATCCAAGCCTCTAATCCAAGTTTCCACAGTGGAGACTGCCAGTACCTCCAGATCAATATTGGAGACAAATAGGCAAAAGACTGCCAGAGCTCCAGACCTTCCAAAGAGCCCTCTCCTGCCCTCATTAAAAAGTTGGCTCTTTTCCTCCTTCCAGGACACAGAGTGGTAGTTGACTCTTAGCTCAGCCTATCCATTGTTTTATCACTTTTTTTCTCAATTAACAAGCATTAATTTTCTTTCTCTTTCACCTCCCCTGCCCCTTAAACTTATTCCAAGCCCAATTCATCTCATGGAGCTGGTAACTGTCATCCCCACCATCCGTCCAGCACAGATTCTGGTCCTTCACAGATCTCCTCACCTAGGCTTCCTTTTCTTAGCTGAGACATATTGAAGAATAAAATATAATTGATATTATATTGTTTTTCTTCTCAGTGGAGGGGGAGGGCTTAGAGATAGAAAATAATTTGAAATATTTTTAAAGGAATATTTTAAATAAGTAAATAATGATGAAGATTTAAAATAAAAACATGCTTAAAATAAATAAATTCATTACAAGAACAAAATTATCAATAAAAATTTATTTTAAAAAGTATTCATCACAAAAGATCAATTTCTATTCTCCACTTTGTACACATATAATAAGTTTGGTTGTATCAAAGAAATGCTATTCTCTATGAAGGAAAGAAATACTCAAATGGAAAACCCCCTTCAGACAAGAGTCTGATATTGTAGTTTTATAAAGCTAGTGTCAGAGATCTGAACAGATAATATTATGTGTCTGGTTGGTTTTCCACAATTTCCAATATTTCAGGCACAAATGAGAGATATTAACTAGATTGTACCAAAGCTAAATTCTCTCAATTCAGTAATTAAACACTGAAGAAAATGTTACCATATTTTATTTAAGGATGGAAATCAATCCTAACTCATTTTGTTCATTGATCCTTTCTAATAACCTAGAAAATAGGAGAGGCTATCAATTAGTACCACCTACTAATTGGAATATAACAATAAATAAATAACAGTAGACAAATAACAAAATTGCCACTTTTAGACTAAAAGTTTTCTTTTAAAATTTTTCCATTGAGATCATCTTTTCATATTGCTTTGATTTCTAAAGACACCCCTTCCTTTTCTTCTCCTCAACAAGAAGCCTTCCTTTGTTATAGATTTTTTAAAAAAGAAGAAGAAAAGACAGCTAATCAAAACTAGACAATACATCAATTGCATTTGTACAATGTCCCACAGCCATAGTCCCCCTTCTCTGAAGAAAAAAAGAGGGAAGTTTAGGCAAGCCTGGTCCTCATAATCATACAGCCTTTTCAATTTAAATGTTTTTGTGGGAGATTTTTTTTCATTTATATTGTCATATTCATTCAATTTATTGTTCATGATTCTATTTATTTCTCCAGACTTGAACTTTCAAAGTATGTTTTAGCATCTTAAAATTTCTAAAGACAGACCTAATTTGAATTATGAGTAATCAAAAAACAATTAATAGTCCCAAAGCACAGATAATGAATCATGACTCCCTCCCCACAACAGAAGGAGGGGTTAAATGTATTCTTTGGCAAAAGCTGACAAATTATCCTACTTTTGCTTATCGTTTTTCTTTGTTACAAGGAAGAATGCAATGGAGGTGAAACTGGAAAGGACATTTGCATTTCCAGAAATTATTATGATTTTTTAAAAGGTATCAACATATTATAATATATGAATGGTGATAATGAAAATAATACTAAAGTTTGAAAAAGCTAAGTCAGAATTCAATAGTTCCAATAAATCTAAGGGAAGGATTTTGAGTAAAGTCACCAAGGTCTCTCTAAATTGTCCTCTACCTTATTAATGTCTTTTTACTCCCCATAAAAAATCTTTACAATGTGTATATTTTTTCCCAGACATTCTATACAATATATTTCCCTGTAACAGTACTCAGATCAAAGAAAGGGAGATTGAGTGAAAGTGACCATTTTGTCCTGACGCCCATTTAAATAAAAAAACTTTTTCTTCATTTCTTTCCGACTTATAGATGATCTGCTCTTCCCATCCCAGCTAGAGAGTGAATCTTGGAGTCAAGAGGTCCTGGGTTCTATTCTAGTACTTCTAGTACACATTGACTGTGTGATTATGGAGAAGTAACTTTAGCTCTCAGAGTATTAGACAGTCATCTAAGACTACAACATACAATTGCTGGTCTACTTTAAAAGAAGGAGTTTTTTCACTAGGAATTATGGACCTATGAAATCACTAGTATATGCATACATTTATGCAAATCACATATATAGATATAGGTATATGTCTATATAGAGACATATATGTACATATGAATATGTATATATGAATATATCTATATTTTGTAGTTGTTCAGTCATATCAGTCACATCCAACTCTTTGTGACCTCATTTGGGTCTTTCTCAACAAAGATACTGGAATGATTTGCCATTTCCTTTTCTTGCTCATTTTACAAATGAAAAAGCAAAGGTAAGCAGGGTTAAGTGACTTGCCTTAGGTCATATAGTTAATAAATGTCTGAGGTTAGATTTGAACTTGAAAAGATGAGTCTTCCTGACTTCAAGCCCAGAACTCTATCTACAATGCCTTCTGGCTAATCACACATATACAAAGATAAATAGATGTCGATAGATAAATGGATAGATGATAAATATAGATAAGACAGATAAATAGACAAAGAGATAGATGAGATAGATGAGAGAGAGAGAGAGAAGAGAAAGAAAGAGAGAGAGAGAGAGAGAGAGAGAGAGAGAGAGAGAGAGAGAGAAAGAAAGAGAGAGAGAGAGAGAGAGAGAGAGAGAGAGAGAGAGAGAGAGAGAGAGAGAGAGAGAGAGAGAGAATGGAGTAATAAACTTAAAGAATTTTATTCAGTTATCCATAATGGACAGAATATCAAATGAGGAAAATGATTTTTCCAAGAGACAAATGAGGCAGTCACTGCAGACATCTCTTTTCTAATACAGGAAAAAAAAATCTCACACAAAAACAGTGGCTGATGTCAAGCTGAGCTAGTTGAGTATGCACATAGCTTTGGGATGAAAACTGATGTAGACAAGGGAAATAGCTCAGAACCAAATACATAAACAACAAAGCATTTTCTTGAAGTTTTGAATCTTATGTCATTCCCAGACTGAATTTGTGAATTTCCACTCTTGGGAGGATACTGTGATCTCATTCTTAGATGAATGAGTGTGCTGATTGATTAACTAATGAAAAGGCATTTGCTTCATGTTTGCAAAGTTCCAAGCACGCTACTTGATGTAGATTGTGACCCATCCCATTTGTGCCTTCTTCCCCATGTGTGTTTTTGTCATCATTCCATTATTACAATTCCCGAAGTTTTCATTGTTTTTTTTTTTAATTTTCAATTTAAGTACAAAATGGGAAAAGAAAAAACAAAACAAACAAAAACAAAACAAAAAATAAAACATTGTCATGTGCAGAGCACAAGTTAAAAGAAGGTTCAAAATATAATTTCCATGTCAAGAAAGCTAATATAATAAATACTCTACATTAATAAAGATTACTTTAGTAATTAATGAGAATTAGTAATTCCCTCAGGATCTATTACTTTTCCCTCTTTCAATTTTTAGAAGCTTCTTTATTTCATCTAATCTTGGCTTAGGGATGATATTATATGTAAAACTTGTCTCTTCCATAGCTAATCAATCCTACCACCCAAATAGAGCCTTTCTTTAGAGCTCTCATTATTATCTCTACAGTAATGGAATAAATGGACTGTTCATCTGTTGTCCTCCTTTTTTACTTCATTTCCAGCCTATCTTCAATTCTAATTGTACCAATATCTCTCCAATGCTGCTTCTCCTATATATTTCATCAGCAGCTAGGTGATGCAACAAATATAACTCCAGATCTGAGAATGGGGAGACCCAAGTTCAGATACTCACCAGTTGCATCACTTTATCTGTTTGCCTCAGTTTCTTTATCTGTAAAATGAGGCTAATACTAGCTCCTACCTTCCAGGATTCTTGTAAGGATCTAATGACATAATATTATAAAGTATTTAGCACAGTACCTGGCACATAGAATATACTCCATAACTGTTAGCTATTTTCATTATTTTTACATTTCTTCCTCTATCTTTTCCCCCCTCCCATAAGTCTTATTTCATAAACTGGATCCATTCAGAGAGGACATACCTTATATCCTGCCTCAGATATTTACAAGCTTTGTGACCCTGAGCAAATCTGCTAACATCAACCTCAGTTTCCCCAACTGAAAATGGAAAAACACATCTTCTCCATAGTTTTGTTGGGAAGATTTATTAAGATGATAATAAAAAAGAAAGCTAGCATTAATGTAGGGTATTGAGGGTTCACAAAGCAGCTTGCTTTTTGTTTGAAGGTTTGGGGTTCTGGGTTTTGGGGTTTTGTTTTGTTTTGTTTTGTTTTGTTTGGAAAGACAATTAGGGTTAAGTGACTTGCCCAGAGTCACACAGCTAGTAAGTGTTAAGTGTCTGAGGGTCAAATTTGAACTTAGGTCCTCCTTCCTCCAGGGCTAGTGCTCTATCCACTGCACCATCTAGCTACCCCCAGTTTTTTTTTTTCATATCATCTCATTTGATCCTCCTAGCTACTTTTATTTCCATTTTACAAATGACAAAACTAAAGCAGAGAGAGGATCAATGATTTCATAGGGTCTCAGAACAAGGAATTATCTGAGCCCAGATTACAATTTGGACCTCCCTAACTCCATTGCCACCTGGCTAAAATAATGCTATGGAAAAGTAGTTTATAAATCTTGAGCGCTGAAATAACCCTTAGGTCTTACCGTTTTTTTGTTATGATTAGTGTTGCTCCCTGTAAATTACCTTGATGACTATTTTTCTTCCAAAATGATGCTTCTTTTCCTTGAAGTGGCTAATGACAATTTGATCTGACCTACTGAGCTTACTGAGAATTGATGAGTGTGAGTCATTTGGTCTTTAATCCCTGGGCAGAGTGTCATCCAGGACTAGCCATCACATAGCATTCTCTCCCACATGACTCTGGAGAGAAGATCCAGGTCATCATCTCACCTGCTCAATCTGGAAAATTGGTCCCAAGACTATTTTCACATGATTAACAACTCCAGTCTATAGACACTCACTCTCAAGATATCTATATATCTGGGGTTTGAGATGGGGGTGTTGACAATATATTTGAGGGACAATGTTTTTATGATTCAAAAAAAATTCAATTTCATCCAGAAACCATTCTGTATCTTTACTAAGAAAATCTCATAGATAATTTGGCCCATTGGATCATAAAGAGTCAGATAAGGCTGATTAATAACAGATTTAGAGTGCTTCACTATATTTTAGCAGGTTTATAAATATAGCTCCTGCTTTCAAGGGCTTGACTTTATATTAGGCAGCTGACATAATGGATAAAGGGTCAAATTTATAGAAAAGTTCTAAATCCTGTCATAAGTAATTCCTGATTGTGTGATCTTGATCAAGTCATTTAATCTCTGAATGATCTAGACTATTCTCACTATGAACTGTGAAATAGTAACTATTCTGTCTTGGAAGAGGAAGTTCCTCACTGGAAATTCCCTATACTATGAAATCACAGGACATATCTTCTCCCCAAAAGACACATGGGCAGATTGGGATAACTAAGTGATACAGTGGATAGTGCCGTACCTGGACTCCAAAAAGCTCATCTTCCTGTTCAAATCTGGCCTCAGACATCATGATCCTGGACAAGTCATTGAACTCTATATGTTTCAATTTTCTCATCTGCCAAATAAAATAGGAAATAGAAAACCACTCTAATATGTTTGCCAAAAAAATTCCAAATGGGGTTACATGGTCACACATGACTAAAAATGGCTGAACAAAAAATATTTAACCCAAAAGATATATGTGTGTGTGTGTATCTTTAATCATAGCACAAACTCAAATGTGAATATTCAAAAAATTATCATGTAATATACCTGGTAAGTTCCATAAAACCTAATGATATAACTCTGCACCTTCCCCTCACCCCCTTCACTCCTACCCATTCCCCCAAAGCATATACATACTGAGGACTGTGTTAAATATCTAACTGTGACAATAATGAAACAGAGAAAACTGCCTAAGAGACTAGGGGGCTGGTAATTTACCAGCTAAATGGTTTTCCCGACAGCTCAAAGAATACCAATAATGACTCTATTTTTTTTTATTGGTATTTTTCTATGATCTGTATCACGCAGCTAGTCCGTTCAATTTCCCCAGCCTCCATTAGCATTTATTCTAGATGTTAATGGCACAAATATTTAGAGTTTTAGTAATTATCTTAGTAAAAAATTATATCCTAGTTCATCAGAAGAGTAATAAACAAATGCCCCATCCTTTATCGTATTGCCCCAGTTATGTCAAGTGTTCATCTGGGGAAAGGATTTAGCATAGACTGGATAAGATAAACAACACATTTTGCCTTAGTCCTAACTCTAGGGAAAATCAAATTATTGGGAGAAATATATTTTACAGTTTAGACTTTTCATTGTTATTTGGAGGGTACTTTTTTTCCCAAATGAATTTGGTCCTTGTTAAAGGAAGTCCATGGCAAATAGCCAGCAGCTGACAACTAGCTGAGGATCCTGGGGGTCTTTTAGAGACATTGTTTGGTGATGGCAAGAATGATGATATGTATGACCCTGAAAACTCACACAGACATCCAGTCACACAGTAGGCATAATCCGAATGAATAGACCACAGATGGTCTCACTACAAGCCCCTCTCAAAAGCCTTAGGGCAGTTTTAAAGCATTAAAAGCTTTTAACCATTAAGAGTTTAAGACTGAATTAAGTCTTTAAAAACACCTGCAAAGGTCCTGGTTGTTTTCCCATCACACCCCACTCCCCGGGTTTAGCACGGAAGCTTCCCTTCAGTTAGGAAGCTTCCCTGTCAGTTGGGACGAGGCAAACAGTCAATTATTAAACATTTGTTGTTGTTCAGTCATTTTTTAGATGTGTCCAACTCTTTATGACTCTTTTTGGGATTTCTGTGGTAAAAAGGCTGGAGTAGTTTGTTATTTCCTTCTTCAGCTCACTTTACAGATGAGGAAACTGAAGCAAACAGTTGAGTGACTTGCCCAGGATCATACAACCAGGAAGTATCCAAGTCTAGATTTGAACTCAGAAAGATGAGACCCAGCATTCAATCCAGTATGGCACCTGGATGTCCATCAATAAGCAGTTATTAAGTACCTACTATGTGTCAGGCACTATGCTAAGCATTGAATCACTGAATGGCCAATTTCTTAATCAAACTGAGACCTGTTAAAGATCTTAGCTTAAAAGGGGCACAGTCTCCCACTGCATCCAGAGCCATCTTCAGTCGTTCTGATCCATATCTGGGCACTTGATCCAGCTGACTCCAAAGGAAAAAATAGGGAGGCTGGTGGACAACCCCACTGTCACTCAAATCTGACTTATTTGTATGTCAAGGCATTATCTCCCTGACAGCATGATCATCTTTGAGAACCAAGGTCAAATAACAACAACACGCACTGGGGACACAAAAAGAGGCAAATGATTAGTCTCTGTCTTTAAGAAGCTCAGAGTCCAGTGGAAACTCCAACCAACCAATGGACTTCAGCCTTGTCTGAGGACAAACCACTATGAAGAGGGAGAATAGTAATAAAAATAACCATAATCATATTAATAATAACAATATGTGACATTTGATCATCGCTAGAGCCCTGTCAGGCATTGCTAGCTTCGTTTTTAAATGAGAAAAATGGAGTTAAGTGACTTGCCATAATGAGTCTTTTTCCTATTACTGCTAGGTCCCTATGTCTGGGGGCTTCTCTACCCCTTAAAGGGAAACTTGGCCAGTCCATATGAAAGAGGCTCCTCTCTTACCACACTCCTCATTTTAAAAATGAGGAAATAGAGATAAGGGATTTACCAAAAATTATTTATGTGGCAACTGGAAGAACCAGGAGTTCAGCCAGGTAGGTCCTCTAAAAATAAATCTTCTGTCCATTCTACTTTAACATATTGCTTTAAGCAAATGAGAGATTTTAAAAAAAAAAGAAGGGAAAAGAAGGGAGAAAGGAAGGATAGAAGGATGAAAGGATGGAAGAAAGGAAGGAAGGAAGGAAGGAAGGAAGGAAGGAAGGAAGGAAGGAAGGAAGGAAGGAAGGAAGGAAGGAAGGAAGGAAGGAAGGAAGGAAGGAAGGAAGGAAGGAAGGAAGGAAGGAAGGAAGGAAGGAAGGAAGGAAGGAAGGAAGGAAGGAAAGAGGGAGGGAAGGAAGGAAGGAAGGAAAGAGGGAGGGAGGGAGGGAAGTAGAGAGGGAAGGAAGGAGGAAAGGAGAGAAGGAAGGGAGGGAGGGGGAGGAAAGAAGAAAAAATATTTAATATTTTATAATTTTCAAAAACATACTACATACATTATCTCATTAGGCCTTTACAATAATTCTTCCAGATAAACTAAATTATTTCTAAATTTTCAGGATAACTAGGATAAGAGCTATATGGTGAGGATGCTAAACTTAGATCCAAGGTACCATCCTCTTCCTCCATGCAGTATGCAATCTATACTTCAAAGGTCATTTTCATGGGACTCTTCTCATTGAGGGTATCTGTGTGAGGAGCTGGAATTAGCAAAAATATGAGGAAAGAAAGACTCTAGTCACCTGGTTTCAAGTTTCAAGTCAGAAGATTTTCTTCAGGTAACTAAAGGTAGAGAAGAAGCCAGCATATAGAATTACCTAGAGAGATAGTAACTTTATAAATGATACTTGATTATTTCTTTTGGAACACAGATGTAACTTGCATATCAGTAGGATGAATGGGAAGATTCAAGGCAGGGTAGAAAGAAACTAGAAGTGACGCTTCACATAGCCCATGGGAAATTTCTTTGTGATAATTCCTCAGTGCTGAGTTTATGGGACATACAATGAACCATAAAGTAGAAGCAGAATATATTGGAAAGACCGCAGAACTCAGAGTCAGAATTCCTAAATTCAAGTCTTAATTCATAAAATAATCTCTAAGGTACCTTCCAGCATTAGAATTTTATAAGTCCACAACTTAGATTTCAGAAGGTCTATGAACTTAAGGTGAGGGGAAAAAAAATACATCTTTTTCTCCTCACTAATCTCTAAATGAAATCTAGCATTTCCTTCCATTATGATTTTTGTTTACAGAGTAACAATATTCTGAGAAGGTACATAGACTTTGCTAGACTGCCTAAAGGGTCCATGACACATGGATATTTATAAAGTGAAGCACTACCTAAGTGCTAGCTATCAACATTAATCCTAAGAAGTAGGCAGAAAAAGCCTCATTGTAGGAAAGGCTGGTGATATTTTTCAAAAAGCAACATCACTAATTTCTTTGTATTTCAGCTTTTTCATCTACAAAATGAGCTTTGAAGCAGATGATCTCTGGGGCCCCTCTCAGCAATAAAATCTCATGATTTGGAAAACTGTCAAACTGCCTCAGCTCTGCTGGGCTGAAATTCATACTAGGAGGCTTGGGATGACATTCAGGGAATGACGGCTGGAGATCTCACTCAGCTACATGAAGTTATGTCCAGAGCCTCCCTAGTTCCATTGATTGGCTCTGCTCATGGCTATTTCCCCCTCCTCTCCCTCAAAACCACATCAAAACCCAACTGATCAAAGAAATCCTGGGCTTTTACTTTTTCCCTTGTTGACCTCCAAGCCAGAGAGTCCCAGCCTCTAAGATTTCACTTTCAAACAGCAGCCAGTCCTTTGATCTCCCAAGAGGTTTTACAGCCAGTTGGGGCTTCCCAACACTCCTGGTTTTCAATCTTTATCTATGGGATGCAGCCATAAGTTAAAAACCCAGTCATGTAGCTACCAAGAAAAAAAGACAAGAAGAGAAAAATAAGTCATGTAAATGCTGTGGTGTGTGAGAGAGAATGATAGAAACCGAGACACAGAGAGAAAAACAGAAAGAGACAAAGGAATAAAAAATGACAGAGACAGAGAAGACAGAGAGATACAGATGGAAAGAGAGAGACAGAGACAGAGAGAAACCAAGAAAAGGAGATGCAAACAAAGAGACAAAGATACAGATATAAATGAAAGGAAAGAAGGAGAGAGACAGAGAGAGAATAATAGAAAGACAAAGATAGAGACAGAGACAGAAAGATAAATTTAGACAAATCCAGAGAAAGTGCTATTTCTAGCCAGGCTAAGTTCGACCTTTGTCTTGAGTATGTGATTTCTCAGAGGGCACTTACTGTACCCCTGATATCAGGGGATGCAGGGACTTAATGTTTCCATTCCTAATCATTCTTAAGTAATTTTAAGCCACATGAGTAGAAATCAGGAGCTCCAGAGAAAGATTTGCCACATCATAGGACCCTGGCATTAATGATAATGCACTATTGGGGAAGCTCAATGGCTCAGTGGACAGAGCCCTAGCCTTGAAGTCAGAAGGACCTGAGATTCAGACACTTAACACTTACTTAGCTGTGTAACCCAAATGCCCTGCAAACAGAAAAGAAAAGAAATAATATACAAATAATATACAACCCCATTCATTCTAATAATAGAATAACCAGTGAATGAAAAATGTGACTCTGGATAAATCATTTCTACTTCTCAGAATCCCAGAATTCCAAGTTTTCAAAGTTTTATAAATACTGATCAAGGAATTTTTTAATTAGGAGTTCCCACTACCAATGAAATTAAGCATAAGATAATATTAATACTAACAACAGTTCAAAGAGTAAGCTTGGCTTACTGAATAAAAAAACCAGGCCCAGAATGAGGAAATCCTGGGTTCAAAACCTGCCTCTGATTCATCCTGGTTTTCTGGACAAGTCACTAAGTCCTTCAGTGACCCACCCCCAAATCTCTAAAGGCACAGTTTGAGAGTCAGTTTTGGTCTGCATTGATAGGCGGGTAGGATTTTCTCTCAAAAAGTCCCTAAAAACAATGAAATCACAAGTCCAGCAAAGATAGACAGGTAGACAGAAGTAGACAGGTGACAGTTGAGAGAGAGAGGGAGAGACTGGATGAAAGATTCAGAGAGAAGATTGCTAGAGAGAGAAAATGGGAGAGAGAGAGATGGATAGATAGATAATTGATAGACTGACAGATTTGATAGATAAATAGATGGAGAATATATATATATATATATACAAATTATATATATTTGAGATAATAGATGAAGGAAATATATATAAAGAGATAAAAGATAGGGAGAAAGAAATAGATGATAGAGAGATGCTTGATTTATTGATAAAAAGATTGAATAGATAAATAGATAGATAGATAGATGGAGTGTGTGTGTATGTATATATATATATATATATATACAGAGAGAGAGAGAGAAGGAGAGAGAGAGAGAGAGAGAGAAAGAGAGAGAGAGAGAGAGAGAGAGAGAGAGAGAGAGAGAGAGAACATGGGAAGAGAAAGGTGGATAGTTAGATGATACATAGATAGATACATAAATAGACAGACAGAAAGATAGGTAGATAGGTAAGATGTAGTATATGAATAGATAATTAGATATATAGATGATAGATGGAGGAGATAAATACATAGAGAAAATGGGAGGAGAGTTGTATAAATAGATGATTCACAGAGTAGATGGAAAGAGAGATAGCTAGATAGATAAAAGAAAGAAACAATAGTAATCTCTCTGCTTCCCAGATGAGTTTACAAAACACTTTACACATGTCAAACATTTGGCCCACATGACAACCATGGAAGATAGATGTTATTGCCCTCATTTTACAAATGAGGAAAATGAGGCTGAGAGAGGTTAAATGACTTACTCAGGATCACAGAGCTAATAAGAGTCTGAGACTAGATTTGAATTCAGGTCATCCTGGCTCCTCACTCCAACACTCTATTTTCTGGACCACCTAGTTGCAATACATGGAGTTTTCTAAGTTTCTTCATCTGAAAAGCAAAGAGATTACTATTATCACTACTATCTCTGAAGATTTAAAGGTGAGGTGGCTAGAGGGCAGAGGGGTGGCAGTGAATAGAGTGACAATATGGAGTTAGGAAGATCTAATTTCAAACACAGCCTCAGAAACTTACTAGCTGTATGATTCTGGTCACTTAGCCCCATTTGCCTCAGTTTCCTCATCTGTAAAATGAGCTGGAGAAGGAAATGGCCAACAACTCTGATGTCTCTGCCATGAAAAATTAAATAGGATCATAAAGAGTCAGACATGACTTTAAAAATGATTGAACAACAAAACCACTGACTAGATTAACCTTAGAACCATGATGGGAGTAGTCTCCATATTCTGAGAACCCAATCCATTTAGGGGAGTGAATCTAGAAAATGTGCTATAGATATCATCAAAGAGATATGTGATTAGAAAAAAAAAAGTGGTGGGTAGCTAGGTAGTGCAATGGATAGAGTATGGGGTCTGGAATCAGGAGGACCTGAGTTCAAATTTAGTCTCAGCTACTTACTAGCTGTGTGACCCAAAGGAAGTCACTGAACCCTGATTACTTCCAAAAAAGAAAAAGAAGATGGTCTATTCACATAGTGAGAGCAAGGGACAACCAAGTATTCAGCTCGGTATCCTCATAATGTACAGAGAAATTGAGGAAGGTTGATGCTTCCTGGCAATCTTAGGGAAAGGATTAAACAATCTGCATCACTGGAGTTAATGTCCATATTAAGATTACAAATGAATTTCTGTGATACCCTAACTTATTCAGATGCTTCATAGGATTTAAAATTGCAAAGGATTATGGGATCATGTAATTATAGATTTAGAACTGGAAGAAAGAAATGAATGCTATGTTTATAGCTGGTGGGGACCTCAGAGGCCAAAACAACAACAACAACAACAAAATCCCTCCTTTTAGATATGAGGAAACTGAAACACAAATTGGCAATGTTTTGCCCAAGATCATATGCATAGTAGGTCATAAAATTTGAATTCAAAACCAGGTCCTCTTGCTCAGAGAGAAATCTTTTTGCTCTCAGAGAACAGAACAGAAAGAATGCATAGACAGGATAATTTTGAAAGCTATAGTTTGATTTGTTATATTCTTTCTTTTTAAATTTATTTTAAACTTAAATAGGGGCAGCTGGGTGGTGCAGTGGATAGAGCACCAGTCCTGAAATCAGGAGGATCTGAGTTCAAATATGGTCTCAGACATTTCACACTTCCTAGCTATGTGACTCTGGACAAGTCACTTAACCCCAACTGCCTCAAGGGGAAAAAAAAAAAAACTTAAATAGAAAAAAAAATTAATGGCACATGCACAGAAAAAAAAATATGAGAGGATTCATATATAAAGCAATATTATATTCTTTAAAAGAAAATCAGGATGTAATTAATAAAATCTGCAATTTCATGTAAAATATTTTTCTATTCTATCTGCATGTGCAAATACTCTTGGGGACAGTGTAGATGGTTTTTAAGTTCAGAATTTAAAAAGAAATAAAAAGCCAAAATTCCAAATTCAGCTCTGGTGAAAAAAAGCTCTTTTTTACATCTTAAAACACTATATAAAGCTGTATTATCAGTAGTCATATAGGTGTGTTTCAGTTTAAAGATAAGAAATCTGTGCCCTAAAGAAGTGCAGCTAATTGCCAAATGTCATACAGTCAGTTAAGGCTCGAATTCATTTTTTTTTTCTTTTTTTGGTGAGGCAGTTGGAGTTTTTACTAAAGCTAGTAAGTAATTTTGCTGATTGGGAATAAGAGAGATACTAGTCTCTAGTTAAGGGACAAGTTATTATGCTATCTTTGCATGGGCAGGATACAGCAGCCCTAAGTGTCTGGAGCTGAATTTGAACTCAGGTCCTCCTGATGTCAGCACTAATGCTCTATCCACTGAGCCATCTAGTTGCTTCCAAACACAATTCAATGATCTTTTCATTGTACAGTCTATTGTGGTGAGGGTGGAGAGAGAATGGCAATAGCTAAGCTACTGGATAATATGTAGGTAACAGCCAGGACAGCAAAGGAAAATGGCGACTCTTAGCTCACTTCAGTTTTCTTTAGAGAAGCCTTTAAAAAAAAATAATAACGTTATTCCTTCAAATGCTAATGTTTTGAATAGAGAACAGGAAATTGTCTAGTAACTGTCTTAACACAGCTGCCTCTCATTCTGGAGAAAAAGGCTTGGAGCCAGCAACTCCAGCAGCAGTAAGCCATGGGGAGATACAGAGGTGGAGCCAAGCCTGTGGGTCTTCGCTTAAAAACCTACAGATGTCCAAGGCAAAGTGAACAGAGGAAACTGCTTCAGGGTCTCTGCCCCAGTCAGAGGCCTCTTTAATTTCCTCCATCTGCTTCTTTCGTGTCTTCTTCCCTCCTCCCTCCTCCCTTTTTTCCTCCTCCTTCCTCCTTGTTCTCCTCCAGCCTTCTCCCTCCAGTTTACACGTCCACTTTGACATTTCACTAATCTCTGCCCTCTCCAGTTACTACCTAATGATTTTGTCAATTCACTGTGTGATACCTTTGCCCCATGAGACCCTTTGGATTCTGTCTTGAATGATCTGTTGCTAACCTATTTATTTTAAACAAGTCTTTGCTACTGTTTGTTCTTCCATCAGCTGACCATAGATCCAGATTTTGACATATGCAGTAGACTTTTGGCCACCCAACTGGACTAAGACAGAAAGATAATTTCTCCAAAAGAGATGACAAAAAAATCAAAAATCCATATGTACCTGTAAATTGTTTACTGTTTAGAATGACTCTTGGGGTTTGGGATCTTCCCAACACCCCTGTGATGATGTCTGCTCCATGTTTCACCGTGAGGTATAATAAAAACTAGAGATTTGTTTTATTCTCTCCTAGAGACTAGAAATTATTTTATCTTGCTGCAGATGGCATCCTCTGCAGTATCTGGTAACAATACAGCTAAATCTGAACCTGTTTTCTGGGTCCCTGAAGAATTTGGGTTCTTTCAATATGAAATGTGTCACTTAGAAAGACTTCCTCTCAAAGCCAATGTATATGTGGCAGGGTAAGGTCAGGGTTGCGGTAAGATAAGAATTTCATTTGACATTTCTCCTCTCATATCTTATAAGCTCAGTGATGAATTTGCTATTTAGCTTTTGCATGAGACCAGTTCAGTCTTACATAAAGTATGTATTTTCCTCTACCTTTCTCATTTCCTTTCCTTGTAATTCAACTGTGACAAAACTTAGTAGATAGCCTGGAGCCTCTTGGGCAGAAATGTTCAGTAATAGAATAGTTATTACTATGGTAGATTTTAGAGGATTTTTCCCCTTAAAAAATAAGTGAAAGTACAGCTTGTACAATAAAAATGGGATGACTGAATATATAAAGAACTGGGATTTGTTTCTAGAACATACCTCTGGAGACACTCAGATTTGGAATCAATGTGTATGCTTAGGGAGAGATGAAGGCCTTAAATCTCATAGGTTTCATGTTAGCCAAAACCTGGAAAATGGGTCAGACAATTCCTATCTTTTTCAGCAATCCCTAAAACCCCTTGGGTAAATGGACTGTGGGTGGGACTTTCCTATTTCTTTACTAGTATTATTTTACCTCTGATTTTGTGGATATGGAAACATTTTTCACCAATATTAACTTTATTCAGTATTGAATAGAAAGCTGATCTGGGAATCAAGAAGTCATGAATTCAAATCATTCTTCTAGCATGCTTTCAACCCTTGCTACTGAGGATGCTAAGACTAATGGATCCCTTGAGTCAGTCAACAATTTAAATAACAATTAGTCAAACCGTGTTTCATTGAGTTTATTGTTTGACTTACTGTTCAATTAAATTATTGAAAATAATAAAAAAATAGTGTTTATATAACACTTTAAGGTAATAAAAAATAATAGTGTATATATAACATTAAGGTTTCCAGATTATATAGCACTTTAAGGTTTCCAAAGTACTTTACAAATGTTATATATGAGATAAGTTTCATTATTATCCCCATTGTACATTTGTAGAAATTGAGACTGATGGGGTTAAATGACTTAGGGTCACACAGCTCTCAAGGGTCCTGAGGCAGAATTTGAACTCCTTGCTTTAAGGAAAGGCTAGTGCTTTAATCACTGTGCCACCTAGTTATTCTGTTACAAGCACAGTTTCTCTGTTTCTGGCTTTGATAGAAGACAATACTTTAAAAATATACTATGTAGCTAATACAGAATTAGCTTCTTCAGCTGCTACACTATTCTAGATAACTCACATCTCAGCAGAAAGAAAGGGAAAGTTTGATTTTGCTTTACTGAACAGCTACAAAATAAAGTCAAAGCACAGCCAACAATAATGTGTCTTCCTCTAGAGTAAGAAAAGAAGAATATATTAAGTGGCACTAGATAACGGTCTTTAATAAGTTCCTGCTACTTCAGCAATGGCAGTTAATATCTGCTAATAAATTTAACTTTAGTTCTATGGCATAGAGAAAAAAAAAGTCATAGACTTAATCCCTTGATCATTTGCCATGGAAATTGGTCACAAGGAGAACTGGGCAAAAGAATGTGGATGACTCAATGCAAATTCATCCCAGTCCTGTTGGAGTGGGAATAAACCAACTCATCCAAGTTTTTCTTATAGACCTTCAGTGAGAGAGAATTTATTGCCTCCCAAGACTTTGTAATTGTTGTAACTCAAAGCATATGGCCTGCTATAGTGGCTCAGGAAGCCCAGCCTCAAAAATAAAGAATCAATATCTACTTTCCAGAGAATCCAAACTCTGCTCTAAAGTAGACTTGTTCTTCCATTTCTTGTGAGAATGTTCCTCCCTTAAAAAGTCCTTTAAGCATCTCAAGAACTTTCAAAAAATAGTCTGACATAGCTTCATACACTTATTTTATGTTTCTAAGCATTACTTATAAAAAAAGAAACATGCTGTAATGTTTTTGCACTGGACTTGGAGTTAACAACATTTGAGTTTAAGTGTCATCTCTGATATATATTGTCTGTGTAACCCTGGTCAAAGAATTTAACTCCTCAATGACTTGACCAACTCTGAGACCATAAATTGCAGGGTGGCTGGTAATCTGAATTGGCATAGGAAGTTCCCCTTGGAGCATGAAAACTTGAACCAGATATATATATATACAGAGACACCCCCCCCAAAAAAAAGGAAGGAAGGGAGGAAGGAAGGAAGAAATGAAGGAATGAAGGAAGGGAAAAACACCCTACCCTAAAGGAGTTTACATTCTATTTGGGGAAATAGCATGTATACATTAAATAAATAAAAATTTAATAATAATAATAAAGTTAATTTTAAAAAGTTAATAAAGTTAATAAAATGGAATTTCTAGAGGGAAGCAGTAGCAGCTGGTAGAAAGGGTCAAAAAAGGGAGCTTTAAAAAGGAAACTAGTGATTCTGAAGAAGGAATACATTTGAAGACATGGGAGTCAATCACAAAAGGAACAGTGTATCCCTACAACAATTTACTTTGTGACAGCAAAACCACACTAGTCATTTATCTAGTCATGTTTATGGATTCAGCAGCCCAAATAATTTTCCTAAATATTCTCTTCTTCCACTTTAGATATGTCATGTGGAAGGAGGATTAGATTTCTTCTTCCCAAAGTACAGACCCAGTAGCATTGGATAGAAGGTGAAAAGAAGTCAATGTGTTTTTTTTTTAATAGTACTGGTCTTCCTTCTTCCTTCTTCTTTCATCTTCCTTCTTCTTTCTCCTTTCTTCTTCCTTCTTCTTCTTCTGTCTTCTTCTTCATATGTTGCTATTTTTTTTAAATATATTAATCAGTCTTCTGGAAGACGGTTAAGTTTAAGGTACAGGAGAAAATTTATGAGGTTCGAAAACAAAAGATATTTTAAATATATATATATATATATATATATATATATATACACACATATATATGTATGTATATATATAATTATATAATTTATGGAGGTAGAACTTTCAAGATGGCAATTATTTGGATGGGGGATGAGTAAAAGAGAAAAGTGGACATGATGTAGAAGTTAGAAATTTTGGTGGTGCTGTCCACTGAAATAAGGGTGAATAGACAAAGCATTTATTAAGTGTTTACTAGGTTATAGGTTCTATGCTAAGCATGACAGATAATACTAAAGACTAAGCAGAAAGGAAAGAAGGAAGGAAGGGAGTGAGAGAAGGAAGGAGGGAAGGGGAAGAGAAAGAGATAGGGAGGGAAGAAAGGAGAGAAGAAAGCTAGGAAAGAAGGAAGGACGGAAAAGAAAAGGGAAAAAAGAGAGATAAGAAGAAAGAAACAAAGAAACAATTATAAATTAATTGAAAAAAAAAGACAATTGAATACATTATAAATCTTCCTTCCAGAGCCATAGAGAATCATTAATAGGGTCAGTTTTCATTGGAGATCTCAAGGACCTAGCTAAACCAAAATGCCAGAGTCAAATCAGAGCTATATTCTTGGAAATGGGTACACCCCACATTAGTTTTGGCATTTATGGCTAGAAAAGAGGCACAAAAAATGTTAGGTTACAGGACTTTCTGAGAGATTTTGATGTACTGAGAAATACTGTTAAATAATCAAGTCTCTGAATACTTGCGTAAATAGAACTTTCTATCACTCTACGATTACTCAAAATCTCTGCAGGAGCGATGAAAATTGAAGCTTATGGCACAATCTCTGACTCCTAGGTCTTTTATGCTTCTGTCTGCCCTTTGTAGAAATGTGAGGATCTGATCCAAGCCTGGCAGGGTAACCAGCAATGACCTTTTACAAAAGAGCAGACAAAGCAGCTAGTAGACAAACTGAGAATCATGCATTTGTCCTTATTATATATGGGTTGAAGTGAATGAATGACTTTATGAGTTACTTTAGTTGGCTATGGCCAGCTGCTTTGCTGAGAGATATTCTCTGGGAGATTCTCTTTATTCATTGTTAAATATTTCTAACACTAGATTTTGCTACAGCTCCTTTCCTACCCTACCAACACCCCTAATGTTCAGCAGAGAGTCCTAGTCAGAGAAAGATTTAAGGCAATGCCTCAAACCTTGCAAGCCCTGCCTCTCACTCTGTGGGATCAAGTGATTTATCTTCAGTATACTAGGGAACTCTAAACTTTTAAGGTACAAAATCTGTATTGATGAATTTCCTCATTTGGAAGTTACCTACACCGATGAAAACGTAATTTCATCCCTAATTCCTATAATTTATCTAGTACTGAGGAAGGAATTAACCCCCAGTCCCTGTTCTACACCCAGCCATACAGTATG
This sequence comes from Sminthopsis crassicaudata, assembly GCF_048593235.1. Taxonomy (NCBI): domain Eukaryota; kingdom Metazoa; phylum Chordata; class Mammalia; order Dasyuromorphia; family Dasyuridae; genus Sminthopsis; species Sminthopsis crassicaudata. The sequence continues at coordinate 278,288,047 of NC_133621.1, forward strand.
GGTTCAGTCCTGATAAGCCAATCTCTCAAGAGAGATAAGGCTCCTTTTTCTTAGACTCATTGACTCATTAAATTCCCCCATGCAAATGATCTCTAGGATGATTTTAATTATAATAAATTAAACTATAACTCTCAACTCTAGGAGGTTCTCCAAAACAGGAGTAAGTTTTACAAAAAGTACTCAATGTATAATATGAATTAAATATGAGACAAGTCATTTATTCCTACACACACACACACACACAAGAAAAAGATTTTAAAAACATTAAAAAAAATTTAAGCTTTATAAACATACATTAACAAAACACAATTCAGTAGCTTATAACTGTGTTTTAAAACAAATGACTATTATGGTGCAATCTGTTAAAAATATAATATGTTATTGGACTACTTGCCATTTAGGGGAGGGAGTGGGGGAAAAGGGGAAGAATTGAAACACAAGGTTTTGCAAGGGTTAATGTTGAAAAATTGTCCATGCATATGTTTCGAAAATTAAAAAGCTTTAATTAAAAAATAAAAAAAGCATTCCAAAAAAAAAAAAAAAAACAAACAAACACTATGTAATCAGAATGCCTGCAAACTGTTTTACATTCTGATTACATATTTCACCTTAACTAAGCACTGTCCAACCATTACCTTTATGAATGGGCTGGTAAAAAAAAAAAAAAAAAAAAAGAGAGAGAGAGAGAGAGAGAGAGAGAGAGAGACCAAGCATGGGACAGCTTTCCTGTCTCTAAATGCAGATTTCCCTCCTGCTAGCCAACTCCAACCCAGAACTTCCAAATATTATAAGCTCACAAGACAGACTTCAATCTTCGACATATTCACCCTGGAATATTGATTTACCTATGATCAGAAAAGAACAAATACAAAATGCAAAAAGAATAGCTAGTTCCCTGGCACAAGCTTTCTTGTTAAATCCATGTTCCATGTGGGATATAGCAGGAAATGCTCCTTAATATCAGGATAAAGAAGAAACCATCCTTCCTCATCTTTTACTGGATCACATGATGCTACCAGAAAAGTTGCAATCAAAAAGAAAAGTCTTTTGCACACCAACTCTGCCTGTCTGATTTCTAATTATATCTTTTTGCAAAACCTTCAGCACTGAGCCATGCAGGGCCAAAGACTGTCTGCCCTTCCCCATCCCATGCCTCCCTTATCTTCCTCAAGTTTCTACATATTTCCTTGGACCATGAAGGGCTACCTCAAGCATACCTTAAAAACAGAACTTTAGGCTAATTCAATTTTATTACATGAATATTTGTTACCCTTTGATAGGTTATCCACATCCTTGGTAACTCTGATAACTATACTTTCTCTTTTAGCTTGGACTATATTTGTTAAGATTCAATGAAAAAAAATACTTCTATATTCTGGAGCTTAGCCACTGAAATATCATATCAATGGTCTTTTGGAGAAATGATACAGAATAAAACCATTTACTTTGCTAGAAATAAATCTGGTCCACACTCTAAGCCATGAAGCATCTAATGAAAATCTAATGAAAATACTCAGCAATATTTGTCCCCCATACCGCAATTCATTAATCATAGATGTTATTTTAACTTTTACACAGTGTAATAGACCTTGACTATTTAAGGGTTCTCAGAGATATCATATATGCAACAATAGACAATCTTACTAAAGCACAAATCAATTCTGTAAATGTTTCAGCCTCTACCTTTTTCCAGACTTTTATCACCTCTTAGCTAAACTACTGTAATCTGGATTTGTCTCCCTGACTCCATTCTCTCTTCTCTCCAATCCATCCTTGGAACTAATATTTCCAGAACATTTCTTTACCCAAAAATCTTTACAAATTCTTCAGTTTGGCATTTAAAGCCCACCACAATCTGGCTCTTGATAACTTTTTCAGTCTTGTTTCATATTTTACCCATTCATGTACTCTTCTTTTTGATCAAACTGCCTTCCAAGTCTTTCCTCTCCTACCTCTCTGACATTTTATGTTCCTTCCCTATAATTGAAATGTACTCTGACTATAGAATCCCCAGCTTCATTTGTAGCAGAGTTAATATACCTTCTCCTACATGAGCCTTTCCCTGATCTCAATTCTCTAGCACTCTTAAAATTCCTTTGTATTATTTTTATATGTTTTTATTTTATTTGCTGGCATACATGTTATAACTCACCCTTCCTTTCTCAGTAGAATATAGCTGCCTTTTGGTTTTTGAATCCTCATTCAGTGCTTGACTGAAAAGGTATCTGTTGAATTGAGTCAAATTCTTCTTAGCAGCAAATGAAGAGGTGTATCTGTGGCCTCTAAACAAATTAAGTCATAAGGGTTTTATAAGGGTTATGACAAAAGACATCAACAAAACTTTTTGAAAATGCAGAAATAAAATGGAAATGTTAATACTTAATGATGACAATTATAGGAAATGTAAGCTTCCCCTCCTGGATCACAGCCTTGTCTTGGTGGAAACAAATGAGCTAAATGCATAGCTCATATGACAAACAGATCATAACGGAGAATTCTGACAAAAGGTAATCCACTGGAGAGATAAATGCAAACCATTATAAAATCTTTGCAAAGAAAACCTCTGGATAGCATTAGTGTGCTATGGTCTATAATAAAATTTTTTCTTCTCCTCCTCCTCCTCCTCCTCCTCCTCCTTTTCTTCTTTCTTCTTCTTCTTCTTCTTCTTCTTCTTCTTCTTCTTCTTCTTCTTCTTCTTCTTCTTCTTCTTCTTCTTCTTCTTCTTCTTCTTCTTCTTCTTCTTCTTCTTCTTCTTCTTCTTCTTCTTCTTCTTCTTCTTCTTCTTCTTTTTTTTTGCTAAGGCAATTGAGGTGAAGTGACTTGCCCAGGGACACATGGCTAGGAAGAGTGTTAAGTGTCTAAAATCACATTTGAATTCAGGTCCTCCTGACTTCAGGGCTGGTGCTCTATCCACTGGGGCACCTAGCTGCTCCTATAATAAAGCTTCTTAATTTGTGATTCACAATCCTGTATGGGTTGTGTAACTGAATGTGGAAGTTGTAAAATTATGATTTGTTATCAATATATGTGTAATTTGTATACCTGTTTTATATACTTACATACCTGGGGTCACATAAAAATTGCTTGGGCAAAAAGGGGTAGCAAGTAGAAAAAGTTTAAGAAGCCTAGGTCCATAGTACAAGAATTGAACAATTGAATGAAAGAACAACAACAATCTCTCTGATAGTCAGGACTGTTTTATTTTTTGTATTTGTGTCTCCAGCAGAGAGTATAGTATCTATATATAGTCAACACTTTTAATAAATGCTTGTTGAATGAATGAATGAATTGAATTCAAAGGTAACCTTAGATCATATCCTTAAGCTGTAGATTTATCCAAGGTTAAACAAACAACTGTTTCTAAACAGCACAAATGATATTTGATATTTGCAAAGTATAATATATAAATATATGAAATATGTATATTTGTATATTTCCATACATACACATATAATTTCATCTTTTTCACAACCCTGAGGCAGGTGATATTCTTCTTATTTTGCAGATAAAGAAACTGATGCATGGAGTAGTTAAATGACTTATCCAGAGTCATACAGCTGGTAAGTGTCAACTCCAAGTCCAGCACTCTATTCATGGGCCTCTAAAGTACCTCTTTCAAGTCAATAGATTTGGAGCATTGTGGCTGATAAAAGTGTTTGAGGTCACAGACTATTGGGCAAAGTGCATATATTATGCACATGAATCATACTGCTTGCATAAAAGGGCAAAGTCACCTCAGAAAAAGTGTCTTTTTAATTCAAATACACTAGTGAAAGAAATTGCTATCCACTGAATGTGCATCAAAGAGAGGGGAAAGAGAGATAGGGAGAGAAAAAGAGGGGAGAGAGAGAGAGAGAGAGAGAGAGAGAGAGAGAGAGAGAGAGAGAGAGAGAGAGAGAGAGAGAGAGAGAGAGAGAGAGAGAGAAGACATGGACAGAGGGAAAGAGAGAGAGAGGGAAAGAGAAGAAGAGAGGGAGAAAAAGAGACAGACAGAGACAAGAGAGAGAAAAAGAGACTTAAGATCGTATACCTCTTATGAGGTCGGGTTTTGAGAAGTTTTGCTTTAGAGCCACTTATGTCTCACCATTTACTAAATGTCTCACCCTTTACTAAATACATGATAGACTATGGCCATCCAGCTTCAGCTTGAACCCTTCCTCTGAGGAAAAATCTACCTCCTAAGGAATTCTATTCATTCTACTTGAAGATAATTCTAATTCTCTGAAAGTTTTTTTTTAATTTCATTGAAATCAAGCCTAAAGCTATTTCCTTTTCAACTTCAACCAATGGCTTTTGGGTTCTGCCCTCTGGGGCCACAAAGAAAAAGCCTATTCCTTCTTCCATCCTTCAAATATATTTGAAGGTTATTATCATGCCACTATATTATCAAACCTCTACAGTATCTTTGCAAAGAAATCTCCGGGATAGCATTAGTGTGTTATAGTCTATGGTAAAGCTTCTTATCCTGTGTGTCAGGATCCCGTATGGGTTGTGTACCTGAATATGGGGATTGTAACATTATTATTTATTATAAGTATATGTGTGACTTCTGTACCTGTTTTATATATTTACATACCTGGAGTCACATAAAAATTTCTTGGGCAAAAAGAGGTAGCAAGTGGAAAAAGTTTAAGAAGCCTTGATCCACAGTCTTCTCTCATCCTTCAAATGATCTTCAAATTGCTGTATTTTCAAGGTCCTTCATCATCCTGATTGCCCTCCCTTTGGCGTGTTCCAGTTAATCGATATCCTCCTTTTCATGTGTCCCACCACCAACTCCACATGGTATTCTGGAGCTGACACTATCTGTTACTTAGTCCAAAACAAAAACCTGTACTTTCAAATCAAATCTGATTCTCTCAAAGCCTCCTGCCTTCTGCCACCTTCATCCACCAGAGGGCACTAGGATTCTTTGATTCACCTCTATTAGTATCATTTCAGAAAAGCATTTAATCAAGGTAAATTAAATATTAATTCTAAACTCAAATTCACTTGATTTCCAGATTCTCTCATCCATACTACCACTACCATCCTGAGTGGCAGGCAGACCCCATTAATTCTAGTCAGCTAAGAACAAACAATGGCTTCCACTCAAAACTCACCAAAATTATTCATGCTTCAGTTTCATAACAATACAGTGCAGAAACACAAAGTAAACTCAGTGAAGAGGGATGTGGGATCTTCTCAAGATGGCTTGGTTTGAGTAAGCAGACTTTGGTTTCACTTGCAAGCAATTGTGTCTCTATACTTCAATATCCAGCTTTCCTTCATGGTTTTGCTAACAGATTGTTTTATTTAATTACATTTTTATGCATTTAACATTGAAAATGTACAGAAGGAATTTCTTCATGGGACATAAGTTGTCTGGATGCCATAGTCCCTGCACAGAACAAGATAAAAGGGATTCTTGGATCATTGTAAGTGTGTTTTTTCATTTCTCCATTATTTCTCCCCAAATTCAAACTCTACTCTTAAAATTCCTTGATTTCCAAGCCATTCTCCAATTGATAAATGGTCAAAGGATATGAACAGACAATTTTCAGATGATGAAATTAAAACTATTTCCACTCATATGAAAGAGTGTTCCAAATCACTATTGATCAGAGAAATGCAAATTAAGACAACTCTGAGGTATCATTACACACCTGTCAGATTGGCTAAGATGACAGGAACAAATAACGATGAATGTTGGAGGGGCTGTGGGAAAACTGGGACACTGATGCATTGTTGGTGGAGTTGTGAAAGAATCCAACCATTCTGGAGAGCAATCTGGAATTATGCCCAAAAAGTTATCAAAATGTGCATACCCTTTGACCCAGCCATACTACTACTGGGCTTATACCCCAAGGAACTACTAGAGAAGGGAAAGGGTCCTGTATGTGCCAAAATGTTTGTGGCAGCCCTTTTCATAGTGGCTAGAAGCTGGAAGATGAATGGATGTCCATCAATTGGAGAATGGTTGGGTAAACTATAGTATATGAATGTTATGGAATATTATTGTTCTATAAGAAATGACCAACAGGAGAAATACAGAGAGGCTTGGAGAGACTTACATCAACTGATGCTGAGCGAAACAAGCAGAACCAGAAGATCATTATACACTTCAACAATGATACTGTACGAGGATGTATGCTGATGGAAGTGGATTTCTTCAACATAGAGAGGAGCTAATCCAATTCCAATTGATTAATGATGGACAGAATCAGCTACATCCAGAAAAGGAACACTGGGAAATGAATGTAAACTGTTATTTTTACCTTCTGAATCCAATTCTTCATGTGCAACAAAAAATTCGGTTCTACACACATATATTGTATCTAAATTATACTGTAATATATTTAACATATATAAGACTGCTTGCCATCTGGGGGAGGGGGTTGGGGGAGGAAGGGAAAAAATCTGAATAGAAGTAAGTGCAAGGGATAATGTTGTAAAAAATTACCCATGCATATGTACTGTCAAAAAATGTTATAATTATAAAATAAAATAAAAAATTAAAAAAAAATTCCTTGATTTCAAAAATAATTAATTAAAATAAAATAAAATTTCCTCATTTCCCCTTCCTTGATCACTTCTGCCTCTTGTACCTTCCTCATCCTTGGGTTGTCCAAGAAGGGCAAAGGTGTTATATTCTTAAATGTGGCATGAAGAAATGAATGTAATAATACTGTTTCTGAGGTTTACACCGAGGGACTATCACTGATACAAAGTTCCCACTGCCTATTGAGATAGTGGCTCAGCTCCCTATCCCTTCAAGTTCTCCCGCAGGGACCATGGAGACTTGGAAATAGCAGCAGACAAATTCTCTAGGGAACTGGTTCCATTCCAATATTCATCTGAATTCTAGCAGTAACTTTATTCAATAAAAAACATTGTCCTCCCTACTGAGAACATTCTGAGTCCATCAAACTCTTTTGCCAGAGCAAGTTGAGGTTCTCTTAGAGTTCCTGACCCAGGGTAAGGTGATCAAGAACCTTTGTTAGTGATGTGCTGATAATTTTTAACAAATATCTCTCTGAAAAGCGCAATAAAACTTTTAAATTTAGTCTTCATTGTTAATATTGTCTCCTTTACTTTCTAAAGCCTAGATAATTAACAAAACAAGCAAGCCAACACAATTTTGTGAGTTGCCAATTCTGAAGTATTGATAGTTAAGTCTCCTTGAATATTTAAATATTCACACTGAATATTTAACTGTAGGTTTTTGCAAGCCTGTTTATACTGGCTCTATCATATCCCAGTTTTTAAAATTTACTTTCTTTAAGCCCCTGCCTTATAGAAAATAGTCCCCTACTGAACAAAATGGAAGGATTCCTGTACAATTCAAGATTTCTGGCATCGACCTCCCCCCACCCTCAGGTCTGAGATGGCCAGCAAATGAATTTTATGGTGCCAGCAAGGGCAGTGTATCTTGGCAGATCTCAGTTTAGTTCAATTCATTATTATATTAAATGCCTACAATGTGCCAGTCATAATGCTAGGCAATGGGTATGCAAAGACAAAAAATGAATTGTCCCTGCCAGGATCTTACAGTCTACTGGGGGGAAAGTAAATACACATAAAAGTTAAATTTAAAAATATCCAGAATGAAAATGCAATATTTGGGAGAGGAAGGAGGAAGTGCTAGACATCATAAAGAAAGATCATGAAAGATTTCCTAAAAGAAGAACTTCCTCCACAAAAGCTGACATTTGTAGGGCTCTTGGGATTTCAAAAACAGAAGAAAGGACTAAGACGTTCAGAGAGTTAGCTGATGCAAATACACTGACATGGGATTAGTTTTGGGCAATTCCAAGTTATCTTTGTCCAAATTGCTTACCACATGATCCAGCTCTTCTTTATTGCATGTATGGAATTTTTCAGTTCCCTCCTGATATTGTGTCATGACTTAGCATGACATTCCCCTGTCCTGTTAAATCAATTTCTGGGTAGGCAGACCTCTCCAGTCTTTGATGGACTAACCTAAGGAGACATCACTATACATTTAGACAGGAAACACTTGTATAGTGGATCGAGTGTTGGATTTGAAGTCAAGAATGCCTGAAATTAAATCCTAATTCAGATACTTATTAGTTGTGTTACCTTGAGCAAATCACTCTCTGCTGCCTCAGTTTCTTACTCTGTAAAATGAAGGGGTAGGAATTGAGGACATTTAGAGTCCCTCCATCTCCAAGTCTATAATCCTTTGATCAAATCCTGTTTATTTAACAATATATAATGTCCTTTTGGTGGACACAAATAGAGTCTATAATATGGATGCAATCTCACCTTTATTTCTCTTCCATGCTCATTGTACCTTGTGAGGTACACCTTGGGAAGGGGTTTAGAGTGGAGGGAATTAGTCATTCAGGCATCCAGTCTGGCATCCACAACCTATGATAGATTTTGCACATCCCTCTTTTCTACTCATCTCTTTACTGATTAGTCTTAACATATTCTCCTTGTATCATGCTTGTTTCTGACCTTTTAAATGAAATTACCTGAATCTGGGATATGGAAGTTTCCACCAAGGGTGGACTTAGGGCCTTCTGCAAACTTTATTAAGTCAAAAGTACCCAAGAAATATTGTGCATTTAAAATCTCCAATAGGCTGTTGCTCATGTAGTACTGAAACTCAGGAGAGAATGTAAGGCCAGATATATAGATCTGGAAGTCAGTAACATAGAGATGATAATGGAATCCATGAGTACTGATGAGATCACCAAAATTATTGTAGTGAGAAAACACAAGAGTCCAAGAGAGCACCTTGGAGAATATCCATAGTTATGGGGTAGAATTTGGTGATGCACAAGCAAAGGAGATTAAGAAGAGGCAGTCAGTAAAATGAGTAAAATAAATATCTTGAAAATTTGTAGGGAAGAAACTAGGATCAAAGCATTGTCAACAAAGTCAAATGTTTTAGAGGGTTCAAAAATGATGGGGACTGAGAAAAGTCTCTCAGGTTTGGCAAGTGAAGGATTATTGGTATCTTTGAAGAGAAAAGTTTCAGATGAACAATGATGTGGGAAACCAAATACAAAGGACTGAGGAATGGGAGGGCAGGAAATGAAGGCAATGTAAGATGGGCTTCTCTAAAAGTCTGGAAGTAAAAAAGAAGGTAGCTGTGAATAGCAGTTCGGGAGCATGGAATTTATTTCCATATTTTAAAAATATTAATCTACATATTTAATAAATCCTTTCTCCCCAACAAATAGCACAAAATATCCAATTCAGTGATCACACTTGCCTTACGATACTGTTGTGAGGAAAGAATTTTGCAGAGCATTGCAGACCTCAATTAAGGTGCTATATATAAATTCAATTAGCATTACATTGTGGCTGTTATTTTTAATATTATTCAGCCAATACTTGTAATTACATTGATGTTAGAATTTCTTTTGGAAAGACTTTTTCAATCAATTTAGATCAACAATTACTCTGCCACTTATAGGCTAGAGAATTGCCTAGGGAATAAAGATGTCACTGGTTCTCTATCCCCCCCCAAAAAAAAGATCATAAAAGAAGGGAAAAGACCCACATATGCAAAAATGCCCTTTTTGTAGTAGATTGGAAGCTGGAAATTGAATGGATGTTCATCAGTTGAGGAATAGCTGAATAAGTTATGGTACAATAATGTGAAGAATATTATTGTTCTTTAAGAAATGATGAGCAGACTGATTTTAGAAAACCCTGGAAAGACATACATGAACTGATGAATGCAGTGTACAGAACCAAAGCATTATACACTATAATAGCAAGATTGTATAATGATCAATTATGATAGATTTAGTTCTTCTAAACAAGGAGGTAATCCAAGATAATTCCAATAGACTTGGGATGGAAAGTGCCATCTACATCCAGAGAGAGAACTATGAAAACTGAATGTAGATCTAAGTGTAGTATTTTCACCTTTTGATTGTTTGTTTGCTTTTTTTTTCTCATATTTTTCCCTTTTTGCTGTTTTCTTGGACAACATGTAAATATGTTTCAAAGGATTGTACATGTATAACCTATATCAAACTTCTTGCTGTCTTAGGGAAGAGGAAAGAGAGAGGGGAAAAAATTGGAACACAAAAGTCTTATAAAAATAATGTTGAAAAGTATCTTTACATGATTTGGAAAAATGAAAGATTATGATGGGGGAAGGAAACAGAGCTGTCAGGTGACTTGCCAAAGGACTCAGCCAATATGTGCCTTGGATGGGATTTGAACCAGGTCTTCTTTACTTCCAAAGCTGGCTCACTCTCTATTATGCCATACTTGCCTCCATATTTACCATTGTCATCATTGTTATTTTATTGTGTTCATCATTTAGATTGGAAATCAAATATTAACCGTACTGGTACATGTAGCTTCTTTTGTATTTAATGTTTTGCAAACTATTATACAGGTGGAGAAAATGGCTGGTTTTGATGATTAAATAAAAGCATTGAAATGTATGATCATCTTCTATAAGCTTACTTACTGAAAGCATCTTTGGGACAGTTCCAGTAGCAAGCAAGACCATTCTGGTCCAGAGAGTTATGATTCTTTCCACTAGTTCCCTATAATTTTGGAAGCTTTTCATTCTACATAGCTGGAATATTTGGTATAGAGACATCTATTTAAAAACATTTTTCTTAAATAATTGTGGATCAAAGCTATGTGCAGGTAATTATGAGCAACAGTTCTGCCTGTGATCATCATCATTATTGTTATTGTCATTACTATTATTTTATTCTCAAATTATTCTCATATTATTCATATTAGTTTGTTCTCATAGAATGGAGTTTGAAAAAAAATTCCTGGAACAAGTTCCTACCTGCTATTCTTCTTTAATATTTAAAGTTCTGTGGACTATTGCACAGGAAGATAAAATAACTGCTTTTGCTAATTGAATAAAAATATTTGGATTTTTTTTAATGCATGGGATCTGATGAAGTCACCAAGTAAGTAAAGAGAAAAAAGACAAAAACGGTTTAAGCACTGGGGAACACCCGTAGGTAGAGGAGAGGATATGGTGATGAACAAGTATAAGAGAAGGGACCATCAACAGGTGAGTGAGTTCCCATGGGTTTAACCTCTATAGCCTCATTTGAAGCATCCTCAGTACTACTTCAACAGCAGACAGGATAATGGGGATATTGTCCCCATCCTTCTTCCATACTATCTTCAATTGTTCTGCTTGATTTCTGTCTTTTAAAGATCGTTTATTCCATGTAGTTTAGAAGTTCTAAGTATTTGTCCTCCAGATCCAAAAATTTACCTTTTACAATAAACTATCTCCAAAGCATTGTCATTATCATTATACATGCAACAAAGTGCACTAGACTTAGAATCAGGAAATCCTGTGTTCAGATACTACCTTTAGTTATTTGACCATGTTTCCTCATCTGCAAAATAGGGCTAATAATAATAACACCTATCTCTCAAGGTTGTTGTGAGGATCAAATGAGATAATATTTGTAAAGCACTTTGCAAATCATAAGTATATCTATATGATGTTATTCAGTCACTTTTTCAGTCTTTTATTACTCTTCATGACCACATTTGGCAAAGGTAACTAGAGTACTTTGCCATTTACTTCTCCAACCATTTTACAGATGGGGAAACTGAGGTAAATCAGATTACATGACTCGTCCAGGATCACAAACAAGTAAATGTCTGAGACTCAGAAAGATGAGATTTCCTAACTCCAGCCCCAGCTAGATTGATCAATCTATCTACAAAAATATACACACCTATACATATACGTATATGTTATTATTGCTAGCTGTTATTAATATGTGACAGCTCTCGTTATCATTATCTCTGAATAAGTGCAGTCCAAATTATTTAGGTTTTGTCTTACTTAGAACTCGTACCTACTTAAAAAGAATAAGCAGAATCCAAAACCAAAACAATCTTTCTTCTTAAACTCAATTCTTGACAGATCCAAGCTGGTGATTAAGAAAGAATACAATAAGGGGAAAATAAAAGGTCATATCAACCACCCTTTTTTAAAAAAGTTGTTTGATTTCAGTGACTTAATGACCCCCCTAGTGAGAAATTCATTCTACCAATCTATACCAGCCTTTAAAGAGATTAGCTGAAGCGATTTGTCTAGAGTCACTCAGCCAGGACCTAGGTCAAGATTGTCCCATGCTGCCTCTCATCTTCCTTTAATTAGTAACAGGCATTGCCACCCAGTGAATAATAAAAATCATCTGATTCTGAGAAAAAAAAAGAAAAAACTGTTCTGGAAGCTGAAGTCATTTCCCTGAGGCTTTTCTTTAAGAGAAAAAGCTAGTTCCTCATTTCAGCAACTCATCAAGGTTGCTTGCATTCAGTGGTGGAGCCAGTTACCTGTGAGAGTTCCTGGAAATTCATTCTTTGGATCTGAAAACTTTCCCTGAGCTACTAGGAGACACCACAGTTGGCTCTGAGTGTACCCACCCGGTAGGTATTTAAATTAAAGTGAAAAGGGGGTGATCTGTTTCTCCTCTTAAGAATTTCATGTGTGTGTGTGTATGTGTGTGTGTGTGTGTGTGCATATATATATTTACATATTCTAGACTATTGCTTCAAGCTGTGGTCACCTATCTCAACGTTTGGTAAATCATTAACTCAAGTAGCTTGCCTTATGGGACTGAGACAGCTTCTCTCTCAGAGTATTATAGTGTCCATGTTTGTTCTTTCAGAGTATGGGATACACAAGGGAGGTGAGTTTCATTTTCTTGCCTTGCTCCTGGATTATTATTTTCTGCAAATCTTGGGTGGGGAATCTCTGGGCAATAGCTAAGAAAATTAAATTGATTATATTAACTTTTTGATGTATTGTCAGAGTCCTAGTTGATTTCAAATACCCTTCTTTTCCTTGGCGTTCCATGGAGGCTTGGAGAAAAGGGAGAAACTCTCCCAGATGAGCCCCACATCCCTCAGTCTGAGGCCAGATTTATTTTCTAATAAGCCCATAAAACCTTTTCCTGGGAAATAGATGAATGAGCTAAATGACTCTCCAGAAGCCATCCAGCTAAAGAAGGATTATAGCATCATAGCTTATAAATGAGAGGTTACCATCATGTTTACAGAATCATAGAACTGAAAGGGATGTTTGTCTTATTGTCCAACCACCTAATTTTACAAAAGAGGAAAGTAAGGTACAAAGAAACAGGGTGAATAGTCTAGTATTCTTTTCACTATAACATGTTGCCTTTTTAGTCAAAAGAGCTTGAGAAGAAGGTGGATTTCCAGGGATCTAGAAAAGGTATTAGAGTAAGTAGATTCTGTTGTTCAGTTGTTTTCAATCAGTCCTTGTGGATATAAAAACAAAATAAAATTCCCTTATCCTCAGGATGCTTCTATTCTTTGTACATGCCCTGAATACTCAACGTAAAAACTTCTTCTACTCATAAAGATCAATGCCTTATCAGAAATTAAAGATATTCAAAGAGAGTTACTATGGGTACCAAGAGATACATGGTACAGTGGATAGAGTGCCAGGGCTGGGGTCAGGAAAATTCATTTTTTTTAGTTCAAATCCAGCTTCAAATACTTACAAGCTATGTGACCCTGAGCAAGTCACTCAACCATTTGCCTCAGTTTCCTCATCTGTAAGATAAAGGGTTGCACTCAAAGGTCTTTAAAGTCCCCTACAGCTTGAAAAAAATCTATGATCTAAATTCTTTTTTTATTAAAGCTTTTTTATTTTCAAAACATGTGCATAGATAATTTTCAACATTCACTCTTACAAAATCTTGTGTCCAAATTTTTTCCCTTCCTTCCCCTGACCCCCTTCCCCAGACAAGAAATCCAATGTATGTTAAATATGTCCAATTCTTCTATACATATTTCCACAATTATCATACCACACAAGAAAACTCAGTTATAATCTAAATTCTTTGCAGCACAGACCATCAGCATCCCAAAGCATCATTATCTCTTCTGCCCTATAAAAGAAAGAATTTTGTCTGGACTTAGAATCCCAAAATTTTTAGTTTTTTAGTCATAGCTCAGTCACTCTCTAATAATTTGGCCTCATGGAAAATCACTCAGCCTGATTGAACCTCAGTTTCCCCCTCTGTTAATAATGGGGATGGATCCAATAACCCTTTCATAGGATTATAGACAAACCTGAAGGGATTTCAGAGATCGTCTAATTTAATCTCCTCATTTTTTAAAATAGAAAAACCTCAAAAGATAAAATGACTTGCCCAGATTCATGTAGTCACTGGCAGAACTACTTTTCAAGGAATGGTCTTCTGATTCCAAATTCAGCATTATTTAGATTGTGTTCCCAGGCCTAAGATTCAATGTCTGGATTTTCTTTTTCTATACATAATAACCACTTCCTTTAAGGTAAAAATTGGCAGTTCAGGCGAGCCCAGGCACTGGGGCTATTAACACTTATATTTGTTAAACAAATTTGGAAAAGCAAAACTAAACATGACAAGAAGCCTAAATAAATAAGCCAAATGCCTTTGGTATTATCCATGTGAAGAATGTGGACAATCAGACAAAGGAGGAAAAGTATGAAATTTCTAGGGACTGAATCTATGGGTAAGTATTTTCAGTCTAAAGTCCAGCTGCTTCTTCATGGGGAGAACAGGGTCTTTTCCCATCTCTAAATGAAATCAAGAAGTTTTCAAAAACTAATATTTTCACACTCTATGTATCCTTTTAATAATCTGAATGGGAAGAAAATGCCATGATTTTCAATTGCCCTCTCAAGAATTATTTGGGGATACAAATGAAAAATATGGGATAGGAAATTTATACCCATTTTCCTTTTCTTGTTCCCACAAAAGATGTATATGTGTATATATATATATATATTTTTATATATATATATATATATGCTTATATACACACGTAAGTAATATATACATGTATGTGTCTATGTGTATATAGGTATAGGTATACATATGTATGTATATTCTACAGTGTGTGTGTGTGGTTCAGTGCATAGAGAGCACCAGGCAAAGAAGACTCATCTTCCTGAATTAAAATCTGGCCTCAGACACTTCTTACCTGTGTGACTCTGGACAAGTCATTTCATCTTATTTGCTTCAGTTTCCTCCTCTGTCAAATGAACTGGAGAAGGAAATGGCAAATCACTCCAGTATCTTTGCCAAGAAAATCCCAAATAGGGTCTTGAAAATTTGGAAACAACTCAACAACAACAAAATATACTTATGTTCACCTATATATGTTAATTTAATTTATTTAATTAATTAGTTAATTAATTTTGGGGGAAAAAAAAACAGTTCTTATTCTCAAGAAGCTTACAGTGTAATGGGGAGGAAAGAGTGGAAGACATACAAAAGGAGTCAGGAAAGGTCAGGGAGAGACCAGGGATATGTGAAGTTGAAATCAAGCAAAGTACATATATATATACATATATATATATATGGGCATATTTGTACACATACATGTTTGTATACATATGAAATTCTAAATCAGAAATTTCAAAAGTCAGTCCTCAACTCAGAATACTAAAATGCAAGCTCAGCAAGAGGAACTTGAGGCTTTCAAACAAGAAGAATCCAGTAAATTATACTCACTGTTTAAATCACTGCAATGACCCTTGTTCTGTCATTTTCTTCTAACTGAATTATATCTTCAAACTATGAAGCAGAAGGGGGGGGAAAAGATTTCTGAGCTGGTAAAAATAGGTGCTACCAAGTATATATTCTAAAGTTTGTTGTTGTTCAATTGTTTGTCATTTCCAATTTTCATCTGTAAAATTAGGGAACAAGATGTTCTTTCAACTCTAAATTTATGGTCCTATTTTCTATACCAAAGGGGGTAACAATAGTAGATTTTTCTGGTGTCAGTATAGGTACACTTCATCCCATCAAGCCCCAAAGTTTGCTCTCGGTGTCTATCATCTTTGAGCCTCAGTTCCAAACAACAATGGCTTTGTTCAATTTTACAAACTCCAAAAATAACCAAGAATTAGCTCTTGGAATAATTTTTTTCTTCTTTAAAAATTTTTTCCATGCATCATTCTTTTTTGATGGGGGGAATAACAGAAATGTAAAGCCATTTCAAAAGTGCCCTGAACTAAACTTTGCTTCATGAATGGGATTTATGCCACTTCATAGATTAGTTGGGGTTAGGGGAATGAGGGTAAAAATGACAGCAATTAATAATCATTGGAAACATCTTTAATTATAAAGGGATTAAGAACATCTGGTGAACTGGTGGGGTGGGGGTCTATTTAAGCTATTTTCCTAAAATCAGGGATGGATAAAATCTCAAATGTGTTTAAAAAATGCTTTTCATCATAATCCCTAAAGCCTTCTATAACTTAAACCCCAAGGAAAGCTTCCTGGCTTCCTTTGTTTATGTGTCTCAGAGATGCACTGGGGAGGAGAAGGATGTACTGTATTTAAAAGAAAACAGCCCACAACATCAGAACCTAAGGGAAATTAAATACATCTTTATTCATTTACAGTGGAATCATCAACAATGTGAATTCCAAGAAGCCTTCTAAGTATCTTTATAAATTTTTTAAGGCTTTCTTCTAAGAAACAGAAAGGCATGTTATGCAAGCAATAAATGAACTTTAATAGTTAAAGAATGTAGATCAGAATGGTAGGATCCCAAAAGTTAATTATGTTTTTTTAATCTAGATAATAATCATATTATTTATCTTTCCATCTAGCACTGATGGTGAATCAGAAATTCCAAGCCCTCCTCCATGTCCCCTAATCTGACTCTCTGTTATTGACAACAGATTCCCAACTTTGGTCCATCTTGTTTTTAAAAAAATGCAACGATACTCTCCTGACAGTGCTCTGGAACCAAATGAAGAAGTTTTCTTGAATGTGGAAAATGAGAAGATAGAACATAGTGAGAACTCTTTGGATAACAGTGATTCAGAGAGCATCACGTTGGCTCCCTCTGAAAATATGGGTCTTGTCTCTGGCCAGGACAAAGAGTCATTCAGTACAGTGATTCAGAGAAGAGGTCATAGAGGTCCTACTCAGTCTCCAAAGAGTCCCTCAGTAGAGTATGTCAGTGGCCAGGGAAGTAGCCCCTTCCAATTTGATAGACAAGCTCCAGGCCGGATTTCAACCTCTCCCACCTTGAGGCGACTCAGGAGCAGCACTTCTCAGCTGCCCCCTCATCAAGACTCTTTGGAAGCATCTAACTGGAGAAACTGGAAGGGGGCCCTGGGTTCTCAGAACTCTCTTTATGATAATCTTCCCAGGAGCCCCAAGGCTTGCTCTCAATCTTTGTCATCTTTGAGTTTCAGTTCCAAGGCTCCCCACTTAGAAACAACAACAGCATCATTCAATTTTACAAACTCCGAAACCAGTTGGCCACATCCAACAAACAATCTCATAGACAATGGTACTTGCTCTGGGTCTCAGAGCAACAATAGGGTCCATTCTCCACCTGGGAAAGAACATCAACCTCAGTTTGGATCTCTGACCCATGACAAATGGAATCAGGTAAGATAGTTCAAGACAAAAGCTATTTTGCCTGGTCCTTGGAATTTAAATAGTTTCTATATCTCTAAACCCTGAGCATTCACTCAATGATTTACTGTAGACCCTATCTTCCTCTCCAAGAAGCAACATAGGTATTGTGAATAAGCATATATCAAGCACCTGTTGCATACCAGACATTATGCTATGATACAGTAGAAAGCATACTTCATTTGTGCTCAGAGGACCTGAGTTCAAAGTCTGTCTCTGCTATTACCTGACTAATATTGAGATAACTTTTTTCATCTCTCAGCGCTCTATTCTTTACCTGTAGTATAAGCAGGTTGAACTAGTAAGTCCATGATCTTATGATCTCATTCTTCTGGGAGGAAAGATGATTCAATCATATTTGTTTTAGGAGAATACAGAGGGAATAGTCCACTTTTTCAAAAGGAAAAAGAATGGATGGTACAATACTGAAGTCAGAAAAAGCAGAATGATCTCAGAGGGAAGAGATTCTATGAGGTCTAAACTTCTGCTTTTAATGACTGCTTCCATTTTAATATTTCCCATGAATCTATGGTTGTCTTATCAGAATTAAATCAGCTTTGCTTAGAGTCAGTAGTATTTTGCTAAAGTAGGCAGTTATGTGGTATCATAATGCATAGAGTGCTAAGTCTGGAGTCAAAAGATTCACCTTCCTGAGTTCAAATTCAGCCTCAGACACATTAACTATACGACCCCCGGCAAGTCATTTAAATCTGTTTGCTCCAGTTTTCTCATTTGTAAAATGAGCTGGAGAAGTAAATGGCAAACCACTCCAGTATTTTTGCCAAGAAGACCCCAAATAGAGTTAGAGAAAGATATGATTGAAAATGACTGAAAAATAGCAAGGCAAAAATAGAAATTCACAGTGGATTTTGAGACATCCATTTGTAGCTTGGCAGGAATGGAGCACACACACAGTTACCCACTATATACTGGTAACCATGCTGGACGTCAGCAATAAAGCCCCTTCTCTTCCCTTTCTCTCTTTCCACATACCCCCAATGAAAAGAGTCTCTATCCTCAAGTAGCTTTTATTCTACTGGAGATGAGACTGGAAGACGACAAGAGGTATACAGCTAAAGAAATTCCAAATAAAATCAGGTGACTACAATGACTACATTGTAATGGAAAGAACAATGGTTTTAGAGTAAGAGGAACCAGGTTCAAATGCTATTGCTGATGCTTAGGACTATTTGTGTATCTTGGACAGGTCACTAGCTAGCCCTTGACTTTCTACAAATCTGGTAGTTGAACTAAATAGTCTCTGAGGTTTCTTTTTTGTTCTGAATCTATGATCCTTGAGGGCTGTAAGTGATTGAGATTTTTTTTCTTTGTATGTTTGCATAGTGCCGGCATACAGTAGATTCTAAATAAATGCTTATTGATTGATTGGTTGCAAGTTAGAATTGG
The DNA here is from genome assembly GCF_048593235.1 of Sminthopsis crassicaudata. Classification (NCBI taxonomy): domain Eukaryota; kingdom Metazoa; phylum Chordata; class Mammalia; order Dasyuromorphia; family Dasyuridae; genus Sminthopsis; species Sminthopsis crassicaudata. The sequence continues at coordinate 278,306,880 of NC_133621.1, forward strand.
AATAACATGCATGGGAATAAGTTTAACACTACAGAAATGATTATTTCATCCTAGTGGTAAGTGGGAGCCCTTGAAGCTTACAGAACAGAGGAGTGATCTAGACAGATCTATGCTTTAGAAATACACTTAAAAAAAAACTCTGAAAATTCCAACCCTATTTAACCAAAATGTGGATTCAAAATTCAGTTTAAGAGGAATGTATTTTTTTCAAAATACCTACTTCATAATCTAAATAACTAAATTTTATTAAAACTAGTATTTCTTTTTCTTTTAGGAAGAAGAATTGTACCCGTCCAGGTGTGTATATATTTATTTTTCCTATCCTATATAAACTGAATAATGTTTTGTTTCATTTGTTTAATTATGTGGAGCTTTTAAATTTCAATTTCATTGAAGTGAAGGAATCACACATTTAATAAACATATACTATATGCTAATTCTTGCACTAAGCTATTTCATTTGATCTTCACAACAGTATTAGGAGGTAAATGCTATTATTGCCTCCATTTTACAGTAGAGAAAACTGAAACAGAATGAAATTAAATGACTTGCTCAGAAAGGACTTACTCATTTTCTGATTCTAGGCTCAGGACTCCATCCACTGAGCCATCTAGCTGCCAAAGTGGGGAAAGGCCGATAGCCTTTCATAAGTCCACCTTGGAGATGGAAACAAGTAGATCATTATAAATGATAAAAGATTATTTTGAAAGCTAAATAGATATCCTTGTTTGTACGTGGAGATTTATTTCCCAGATACCTCTCTACTATATTCAGGTGTAATAATCCTGTTTCAGGCAGACCAAGGCAGAAAACCACAAATTTATATTATCTACATTATATTTAATTTTTATTTATTTTGTTAAATGTTTCCCAATTCCATCGTAATGGGCTTGAGTTGGTCATGAGTTTGACACTTCTGCCTAGGCCATATATAGATGTATTAGATATAGATAAAACTGGGATAATGCTCAAGCTGCTTACCTGTGGTTCTTCATTCTACTTTGATCACTCCTCTACTTCATTTCATAATGTCTCTTCATGCTGTTTGAAATTGTGTGTGATTTTTAGTAACATGTAATAGGAGAAGCTAAAAGATACATTGGGAAAATGCCAGATTTGGAGTTGAGAAGACTCATCTTCCTGAGTTCAAATGCAGCCTCAGACACTTACTAGTTGTGTGATCCTGAGCAAGTCACTTAATCCTGTTTGCCTCAGTTTCCTCATCTGTCAAAGGAGCTGAGGAGGGAAAGAGCAAACCACTCCCTTATCTCTGCCAAGAAAGCCACAAATAGGTTCATGAAGAGTCAGAAATTAGTGAAATGACTGAATACCAACAACAATACAAACTAGGTTCTCTACATCCACTGCATGCCTTGTTATTGTACTATGGCTACCCACATTTTTAAATCTTCAAATATCTCATCATGTTCCAATTCCTTATTCGCAACTATAATAATATTACCAGGAAAATATTGGCAGGGGAAAAATTTTCTGCTTTGTTTTTGTTAAGAAAAATTTGAAATAATTAAAAAACATTATCCAATTCCCTAAATACAAGCTAGCCCCTTTTCCTACTTCTCTTGAAATCTAAATTATATAATAATGTATTAAGAGTCACTGTCCATCTCCATGCCTGCCAGATATATATTAATCTATGAGCTAGTTCACTGGTGTGAAACTCCAATAGAAATGGGACTATTAATGGTATGTAAATATTTTTATAGTATTGACTTGGAAAAACACACATTTGATATTATCAATATAGTATTGTACTTTTACTTATTTTGTTAATACTTTCCAACTACATTTGAATCTGATTCAGTTACACGCTTGGTTCAGGTATAACTTGCAGATGTAACCAAAGGGTAATGTGTTTGATAGCTCTGGTCTAACTAATGAGCTGCCCATCCAAGGCCAGGCATGGTGTCATCTGGGCAATCTACTTGGGTTTTTCTGTGTGAAGGACTAGACATCTGTATTTATAAAAGAGATTCTGGGATTTAGCAGGAGGATGCATGCTTATAATCCCTGTAGCTGGGGAGGCTGAAGTAGATTTCCATTGCTTAAGTTCTGGAATTCTGAGCTGCAGTCAGACTAAAGCTATCAATTATCTTCACTAAGTCTAGCACCAATATGGTAAACCTTTAGAGAAGGATACCATCAGACTCCTATTACAATCCCACCCTACTGGGTGATATAGGGAGACTCTTCCTCTAAGAAAAAAAAAAACATAAATAAATAAGTAAAGGAAAGTCCAAGTGTAAAAACAATAGCATAAGCAACTTTCTGATGCTTCATTAACTAATATACTAAATGAAACACTATTCACATGGGACTTACAATGGGGAAATAAAACATGTATTTATTGTATGTAAGTCTATATAAAATATATAAAGAGACTCCTCTAAGTGAAAAACTTAAATAAGTAAAGCCCAAGTATAAGAATAATAGCACAAGCAGCTATCTGATGCTTCACTAGCTAATATACTAAATGAAATATTATTCACATGATATTTACAATGGGGGAAAAAACATGTATTTATTGTATGTAAGTCTATAAAAACTATATAAAGATCCAATACAAATAAATATAAGGTAGTTTGGAAGGATGGCACCAGCAGATGGTAGGAATTAGGAAAGATTTCATGCAAGACCATGGTATTTGAACTCTTGATTGAAGGAAGAGAGGTAAGCAGTAATGTACAATTTAGGAGAACATGAAATTTGAGAATACTTGGTGTAATAGAATCAGTGCTGGATTTAATATAAGGAAGTCCTGGATTCAAAAATGGCCTCTAACACTTTCTATATGATACTGAGCAATCAGTAATCAATACTCCTCAAACAATTTCTTAGGATATCATATGGCGGATGGGGAAAGGTGCTGGATTTAGAGTCAGGACCTGCATTTGAATCCTGACTATGCAACTTACTCTGTTTCTATTGGCAAGACTCTGAATCTCTATAGAATAGAGCTCTCCGTGCCCTCATCTTTAAAATGATGAACAAGATGACCTTAAAATTCCTTCCACTGCAAAATCTCATAGGCTTACAATCTACCTAGTCATGGACTAGTCATAATCTGGATCACTGAAGGGAGTTCCCAAAACAGGAGTTCCCTACTTTGACTCATAGATCACTGCAAGGAAGTTAGAAAGATGGGGATATGTTGTGGCCAAAAATCATAAATGTCAGAGGAGAGAGCAAATTTTTCTTCAAATATTCTACCTTTCCTGAGTAGAAATACCCTCAAGATGAATTGGGATAATTCATAAAACTGCTAAAATTGGATCCTAGAGGTAATCTAGTTCAACCTACAATGAGGAATTTGAGATCCATGAAGATTTCTTCAAGATCACAAGTCAGGTAAATATCAGAGCTAGCATTTGAACCCAGATCCTCTAATATCGTATTTTTGGCTATTTTCCAGTGTACCAATCCACTTTCCCCAAAGGATCAAAATAATAGTAAAAAGGATGATCTCAGAAGATTAAAATTGGATACCTTTTTTTTTTCCTTTAGGAATGTTCAACATTGAGTTCCCCAGAGGATGTTAGGCCCATACGTACCCCATGATTATTTCTCTAGTGCTACAAAAACTTATTATAGAACTATATACCCTGCTCAGTGGGTGTATACCTAGAATTATGGCCATCACTTTACTTATCATCCAGAAAAGTAGGTGGTTGAGATTTATGATAAGAAAGGAACCCCTAAGGAAAAAAAATAAGGAAGTATCAAAGGAACCATGGTCTCTCATTTGCTTTCCTTACCTTCAGCCTCTTCCTTCTCCAATTCTTCTATGACACTGCTGTCAAAATAACCTTTCTAAAGCTTATGTATGACCATATCATATTCTTGCTCAAAGAAAATACAAGGAAATGGAGACAAAAACCAAAATATATCCAAATAAGTAATTAGAGAAACACACAAAAAGGAATATTGGAGGCCACTCATAAGGATGTAAGGCAGGGTTATTGGCAAACAACCTTTAAGGCATTGTTTGGTCTTTTCCTTGCAAAGATCTCATTGATTTTCCCCTAAACTATAATGAAACAATCAGATGTCTTTCCTGAAAGAAAAACATTCAGAAAAATATTTTCCAGTATAATGTTGTGAGCCTGAAGGTAAATGAATTTATACTGATCTGTTTTGTCTTATTTAAAGGAAAGAGCCAAATCATCTTAGATTAGATGATAAATTGATCTGAGCAGTTGGTTCTTTGCCCCACAGCAGAACACTGAGAAGAAATTTAAAGGACAGAGAACTCTTAACCCAGGGTAGAATAAGATGATAAGTGTATCATCTGAGTTCAGATGCTGACTGACTTCCAAGGGATTTTAACCCAGTCACTTTCTCTGTATCTCTCTCCCATGAAGAAAATCCCAACTCTTCTGCCCTCTTCTCTTCCCCAGGATTTCTTCTTCCTTCCCTTCTTTTCCTGCTAACCAATAACTCTCCGGCTGACATATCTGTCCAGTAAAGCAGAGCAATAATAATCCCAGTGTTTGCTATCTTTCTTCCTCTTTAGTGCATAGAATTGCAGAACCAGAAAAAGCTTCTCTGGTGGAATAGGAAAAGTGTGAACCCTAAATCCCAAGGGTTGGACAATCTCCAGAATCACAACCGACACTAAGATTCTAGTCCTTAACCCACTAAATTACCTAATTATCTCTCCCATTCGAAGTAATTTGTCTTAATTACTTCTTGGATGATTTTCATATCATGAATTACAAAGTTAAATTGAGGATGAATTTTCCACTGGGTACTAAAACTGCTAGAAATGTCTCAGCTCTTTTTAACAATCCACTGCCAAGAAACCAATATGTAGAAACAACATGAACATTGAAGGTCTCTTGCAGCTCTAAATCATCCTACTTCCTTTCCTCTTTTTTTCTAACCCTTTTCCTCTTTTTCAAAGGTCATTCATAGTTGAAGAGAGAAAAAATAAGGCTCAAGTAAAAAATTTTTAGCAATGAGAACTATAAAAAAGTGGAATGAGCTGAAGGAAGAGACATCCCTATCACTGGAGGTCTTTGAGCAAGAAGCTAGATGAGTTCTTGCCAAGTAAGTCTTAGAAGGGAATCTTGGTCATATATAAGTTTCACTAGATGGCCATTGAGGTCTCTATCTATATCACAGGGTCATCTTTTAAGAGCTAAAAAGAACTTTGGAGAACATTGGGTCAAACCTCCTCATTTTAGATAAGGAAACTTAGCCAGAGAGACTAAATAATTTCCCTTGGGTCATATGACTATTCAATATCTAAGAGAAGATTTAAATTTAAAAAACATTTGTAAATATGCAAATGTATATTTTTCATATATATAATCCTATGAGATAGATACTATTATTGTCTCCACTTCACAGATAAGGATTTCAAAGATGAGAGACTGAATGACTTGCTTAAGGTTATGTAGCTAGTTAGAATCTGAGGTAACATCTGAACTCAGATCTTCCTGACTAAATCTAGAGCTCTATCATACTAACAGTCTGCCTCTAAGTACCTAAAGAATCTCATTAAGAAAGCTCTTGAGTGCTCTGCAGCTTCTTCTAAGTTCAACGCCATCCATGACTAGCAGCATCTGGGAAACTCCCACATATACAGGAAATCCCTCTTCCATTTTAACTTTGAATAGGATACTCAAAATGATATTTATGAATTCTTTTGGCAAACATGTATGTGATTTAGTCCTTTCTTAATGTTGCCCTTCAAAAGATCATAGAATGGATTAATCTTTGTGATTGGTTTTTTTAACTCTATATCCAGAGATATTCTAAATGCCTTCCAGGCTGCAATTGTTTTACCAAGTCTTTTAGTTTTTGTGTTTGACAATAAGTTCACAGAATTGATTATATGTGATCTATATTCTTAATTAATTTTAAACATATCTGAAGCAGACCACTCTCTCTCAAACTAGATTCTCCTTTCTTCCCTGATAGACTGAAAGCTTCTAAAGGATGGTCCAATTTTCATTTTCATTTTTGAATCTGTACCCTCTAACACAATGTCTGGCACGTAGTAGGGGCTTGATAAATATTGGTTTGATTGGTTAATCGATTCACTATGGTGTTTGAATTCTGTTATGGTTGGGTTTAAGCTACCCATAGTGGGGTGGAATGGAGGGAAGGAGGAACAAACTGCACAATCTGGATAAATGAGCTACTAACGTGAGATGACATATAAGAATTGATACCTGTCCTATAAAGACAGTTCAATTAATCATTCCATCAATAAACTCTCTTTTAGGAGAAAAGAAAACAAAACCAAAAGTAGATCAGTGCCTGCCCTTAATGAACTTACATTCTACTGGGGGAGGAGAGAATATGTTTGCCATAGACATATTTTATAATAATAGCTAACATTTATATAGGACTTTAAGATTGGCAAAGCCCTTTATCTATGTTAACTCATTTATAATCACAATCATTAACAATTAGCATTTCTAGAGCTCTATAGAGTTTGCAAAAAGTTTTTATATGTAATCTGATATGATCACAACATCACTGTTAAGTGCTGTAATATAATTAGTAAATGTTAGCAGTAACTATTAATTTATATCATCCCTGTGTTATCAATAAGAAAAATGAGTCTTCATGTAGTTAAATGACTTACCCAAGGTTACAGAGCTAGTAAGTATTTGAGGCAAGATATGAAATGAAATTTATCTCACTCCAAGTCCCAGGTAATACCTATACTGTACTACTTAACTAGTATTATCTTTCACTTCATGGAAAAACTAATGTTAATGACAGTAGAATAAGTATTAACACACCTTCCTCACATTATATGTATAACTATGAGGCTGATGACAAATAAATAAATGTAAGGTATAAACAAAATAAAAGCAAAATGGGGAAAGGAGCACTGGCAACTCAACTTAGAAATCATTTAGACTCATAGTTGTTATTCCTGTTGCTATTAGTCCATTGGTCTTGAAGAGATCAAATGACATCACAAGGGTGATGTCCTGATTTGCAAGTATATTGCATTTAAGTGAGGCAGGATTGTACAATCATCAGGCTCACTCGCTTGGGAATCATATGGAATTCAGAGGCAAAGCAGGAGTCAAGACTATTGGAGGTGACCCAACTATAATATTGAAGAGTTTGCAAAGCATTTTCATTTTATCTTCCTTGGGCCCCACAACAACCCTGCAAGTCAGGTGCTGCTATTACTCCCATTTTATAGATAAGGAAATTGAGCCTAGGAGAAAATAAGTATCTTACCCAAGATTACACACTCTTCAAGAGTAAGGTACAGAGAAAATAATAACCTCCATTAGCAAAGAGAATTTACTCACTCATAAGTTCCTTGTAACAATAAAATCACAGATCCAGTCTTCTTTCTATCAAAAGATTGAGTGTTAAGAGTTTAGAATATTGTATATATTCTCAGAGTCAGTTGGAATATTGATTAGCTTTGATGAACTGTTTTTCCCTTCTTTTTTATTTTTCATTCTATAATTGAAAGTTTCTTCATTATAGTTGAATAGTTTGAGGGAGGTGCAGGGGAAAAGAAGAGGGAGAAATGTTCTTAACAATAAAATCGTTGTAAAAACAAGTATCTATTTTTTAAAAATTAAAAAATAAATAAATCCTTGGTGCCTCTACAATTACATAGGATTTCCTCAATGGCCAGGTCTAACTATTTCTTGAATTCATTTTCTTAAATATCAATGTCACTTGTCCCCCAAACTGTTCTGGTACTGAGTGAGATCTCATTAATATGAATAATGACTCCTCTGAAGTGGTTGCATGTGTTTGAATTTGCACTATTCAAAGTAATAATTATGTAAAAATCTGGTCATTGGTTCCAGCTCAATGGAAATAGGCAGTGTGAATCCAAATAATACAACCATTTCCAATTTAAATTTGGTCATGCCAGTGTCATAATAATGGGAATTGATTGCTGTGGAAACAGTCAGATTTGTTCCATTTCTTGTCCTTTTAGGTTCATTTATAAATGCTCTTGGGATAATCCCTTTGGTTGGAGTTCTTATCAAGATTTCTGTGGATTTGTTTTTCCCTCCACTTATTTCATGGTTTTATGAAAATTGTAATCTGCCTTCATCCTCCCCCATAATGTTTTGGAAATAAGTTTATGCTCTAAAGCAAGGCTGCTCTTGGCTGCCATGATTCACTGCTTGGCAAGGACATGAAGCGTTTGATGGCTAAGGTTGTTCTTTTTTTTTTTTTTTTTCCTGCTCTTCTGGCTTCCTCCTTATGATGATTTATTTGATCAGTCAACAACTATTAGTTTTAAGCATCTAACTCTGTGTCAGGTGCAAAGGAGACCTAGGTGGCTTTCTTTCTTTATCTCTTCCCCTTTGCTAGATTCAAGAATCAGTTGAGGTAAAATAAATGTCTTCATTTGTTTTACTTCCCATTGATTAATTTCTTCATTCACTTTTCTGAGAACTCTCTTCCCATTTTGGAGCAATTTCTTTGTCTTTTCTGATTTCATTTATAGAAAAGTTTTCAACATTGATCTGATTCTGGTACATGAATCAGTTGAAGAAAAATCTCACAGAATACCTATCAGTTTCTGGACCTGTGATTTTTCACTAGACTGTGTAAAGAACTATTACTGAAAAAAACTCTTACTCCCAAAATGAATCCCCACTTAATCTACAAGTTCTGGGCTTAAAAAACTAACCACTGAGAAGCTAAATGATTTATCCAAGATCATACAGCCAATATGTGTCAACGTTTGAACTCATATTTTCATTAGAATGTAAGCCCCCTGAAAGAAGAAATTGTTATACTTTTTGCTTGTATTCCTAGTTCATGGCATACCAACAAACATTCCATGCAGAAGATGCTTGAGAAATAATTTTGATTGATTCACAAACCCAAATCTGGATCAGTTTAAATCAGCCCTCACTGCCTCTCATAATTATTTTTTATAAGTGACTTGAAAGTTGTAATTCTTAGCATCTTCTTTTTTCCCCATTCTCACCTCCTTCCCCCCATTTTACTACCATCATTGTGGAAATCTATAGGGACTTCATAGAAACAAAGACTATTTTGTGTTTTATCAAGGTGAATTACCAACATTTAAGAGAAGGCAATAACACTGATAAAGCAGAAACAAAATTGGTTCTGATATCTCAATTTACATCTGCCTTAATGCTTAATTGCCCGTGTAAATTTGAATAAGTTACTTCATTTCCTGGACCTTGATTTCCTCATGTAAAATCCAGGGCTGGACTTGATGGACCCTAAGATTCCTTTCAGTCCTAGATTTATGAGTGTATAAATTCAATGTATAAATTCAGCAGTTCATGCTCAGTCTTCTGGGGACAAGCTCTTCCATACTTAGCTTAGCGGATCCTTTGGACAGCAGATATAGTCTGTTACAAAGACAATAATCAGTGTCTTTCCAGCTCAGTAGAACCCACCATTCCTGAAAACTATTTTTCCATCAAGAAAAAGTTGATCTACACATGTTTTCATACACTGTATTTTCCTGAACACTATGTTCTCATAGACACAGCCATTTCCCATGTGGGAAATACTAGAAACATGGAGTAGGGAGGATTTTCAAAAGCTAATTCATTGAGAGAGCACAGGTCAGGATTAGCCCCAAGTGTTAAGGGTCAGAAGAACATGATAGAGAAAATACAATTAGCAACTTGCATTAGAGATCTGCCTTCTTATGAGCTTAGACATAATTTATAACCAGTTTCATGAACTATAGTCTGAGTTTAAATGGAGATGAATTTGAAACATCTCTTTTGTTTTTGCTTGTTAATTATCTTGCTATATTTGCTCTCATAGCTAAACTTTTTACCTTAAGTGATCCATTTATTAGTTTGAAATGTGAGACCTCACTGGATATGGCAGCAACCCTGCTAGCATCATAACTCACAGTAAGGAGGGCTTCTCTATCTCAGTTACACAAATTTACCCATTGAAGCTATTGAAGATTTGTTGTCTCTTGTCAACTGCACCCTCAATGCATCAAGGCAAAATATACCTTCTAAAAGTGATTCTCTCTACAACTCACCATAAACTATTTTCAAGCCTCCCTATCATCTACTCCCTTATCTGAGGATTTCATCTTACACTTTATGAAGAAAATCAAAGCCAATTTATCTCTTGTCTCTTTCTCCCCATCTGGCATCTCCTTGACATCATTCTCGACTATTCCTTACTCCTATTTCTAATTAAAAGTGATGCTTCTCACTAAGACTAATTCTTCTTTATGAATTCTTGATACCTTCTCTTTGTCTTCCCTACCAGATTTCCTCCACATTCCCCTCCTTTCTCTAATTTTCAATTTCTCTCTATTAGTTCTATCCTTGCTGCTTACAAACCCATGCCTATCTCCCTCATCCTGAAAAACAAACAAAAATTTCAAATCCTATCTTCCCTGTTTATCTATCATTCTATAGCCATCTACACTTAGTGCTCCATTTCTCATCTTCTCCACCTCTTCTCAAATTTTTTGTAGTCTAATCTCTAATCTCATGGTTCCTCTGAAACATCTCTTTCTCCAAAGTTACCAATGATCTCTTAATCACCAAATCCAATGACTTTTTAATCACTTCCACTTCTTTCTAATGTCTTTGAAGCATTTGAGATTGTCAAATATATACTTTTCAAGTATATTCTTAATAATAGCTCATAGTATTGGAAGTATTATAGGGAGTATAGCTGCTTTCTAAGCAATGGTCTGATTCCCCTATTCAATTGTGTATTTTGAGAGGCAGCCTGAGATAGATCACTGAATTTGGAATCAGGAAGACCTGGATTCAAATACCACATCAGTAACTTATGACTCTGGGCAAGTTATTTAGTCTCTATGCAGCTCAGTTTCTTTATCTGTAAAATACCACTCCATGACTTGTCAGGTTCCTTCCAGCTCTTAGTCCACTGAGATCCTGTGATCAGACCTAGGATGCCTATTCTTTTATTTTCTCAATAGCTTTTTGTTTTTCCAAATTCATGTAAAGGTAATTTTCAACATTCATTTTTGCAAAATCTTATGTATTTGTTCTCCCTCCCTCTATCCTTCCCTCCCATCCCTTCATATAAATAGCAAACAATCCAATATAGGTTAAACACTTGCAATTCTTCTAAACAATTTTTTATATTTGTCATGTTGCACAAGAAAAATATATAACAGTAATGCCTAGGTGAAAAGGGATTATGAGTGGGAAAAGTTTAAGAAGTCCTGGATTACAGAATGTAGGTATAAGGGATAGAGATTGGACCTGACATATACTTCTCTATAGCTTTGTAGATTGTTGGATTCAAATTGCTCTTCTCATAATTCCCACCCACATGAAACTGGGAAAATTCTTTACCTCTCTGAGATGAACAAATGAGGTAATTAGGCTATATGACTTCTGCTTACTCAATATGCAAACCTAAACCATTTAGCTTCTCGGTGTTTATCTAGGCTGGTCCTTGGAAAGCAAAAATAGTGTGTGCAAGCAAGGGGTTTTCCAGCTCAAACATTAGTTTAACAGATTTCTTTAAAATGCAAATATCACTTGAGAAGGGCAATTGTCTTTTACAGTTTCATTTGAGTTTATGAAAGAGTAGGAATTTTGATTCCAAAATGGGATGAACAGAGGTGGGTGGAGCTTTGGACAGTTTAAGAGAAATAAGCTTTTAGGGAAGTAGGAATAAAGAGATATGAAAGAGGTGAAAAGAGGAAAGAGAGGCCAAACTTAAAATTTAGCCAAGAATCATTAGTTTCCTGCGTACTTCAAGCATTCACCTGAGAAATTTTTATGCGATCTTGGGCATATAGATATATAAAACAGGTATACAAATCAAACATTTTCTGATAATAAAACATAATTTTTCAATTCCCATATTCACTTATAAGACCTCTATATAGGGTCAAGAATCACTGTTTAAAAATACTGGGTTGTAATGTACTAATCTCTTGACATTTGAAGCTTCTAGTAGAAGGCAAAATTCTTGAGGGCTTGCATGATATCACTTTTGTGTTTATGTTTCCAGAACCAAGCAGAGAGGTAGAGTAAATGCTTCTTACTGCTGATTTCTTTCAGTCATGTCTTACTCTCCATGATTTCCTTTGAGGTTTTCTTGGCACAAATACTGGAATGGTTTGCCATTTTCTTCTCCAACTCATTTTACTGATGAAAAAACTAAGGCAAGCAGGGTTAAGTGACTTTGCCCATGACCACACAACTAGTAAGTATCTGAGCTTGGATTTGAATTTATGGAGGTGGGTTTTTCTGATCCCAGTCCCAGCACTTTATATATTCCCAATATCTGATTAAAAAAAAAAAAAGACAAGAGTAGCAATTATGATCTTAGACAAAGTTATGAAATAGATTTAATTAAAAGAAAAAACAGGGGAACTGCATTTTAATAAAAGATAGTATGGAGAATGAAGCAAGACCAATGACCTTAAATGCACTAAATTTTAAAATTTATTATGTTATTGCATTTAAATTCATTACAAGTGGAAGCACTATAATAGTGAGGGATTTTAATCTTCCCCTCTAAGAACTAAATAAATTTAATCAAAAAATAAGAAGGAAATGGAACACAAGGTTTTGCAAAGTTGAGTGTGGAAAACTATCTTTGCAAAGCTATTATAAAAAATAAGAAAGAAACCAAAGAAGTGAACAGAATTTTATATAAGCTAGATATGATAAATAAATGGAAAGGAATATACTTTTTTCTCATTGGTTTATGAGACCTTTGGAAAGATTGATCATATATTACTATATAAAAATTTTATAGTTAAAAGCAGAAAAATTAAAAGTAAATACTTAAGAAATGTTTATTGAGTAATGGATTAACCTTGGAACTTTTTGGATCCCATCCTTCATTTTACCAGGACAGGGTAGGTGTGGGGAAGAGAAAAAAATAAGGCCTAAGTGTGGTTGAGTGACTTACTTAAGGTCTTACATCCTATGTGTTGACATGGTCAATATTTTTATCCAAAATTCTTGACTCCAAATCCAGCATAGTTTCCCCTACATACCACATTACTTTTAAAATTAGATTTAACTATATTTGTAATTGACAAAACTTTGACCATAATAATCTATAGTCTTTGTATTAAATTGTTGGTCAAAATGGAATATTAGCCATATATATACATATATGACAGAAATTAAAATGTGTAGCCTTAGACATGTCATTTAACAATCTTCCCCTCCCTCAACCCAAGTCCCAATAGAAAAAAATACCTTTATATCTGTAATGCCTAATGCAATGTCTACCACATAACACACATTTTACAACTACTTATTTAATTAAAGACCAGTGCCTTAGGTTCAAAATGTTGATCATATTTAACTCTTTCTTATTCTTCGCCTTCATCTGTCCAGTCAATTGTCATGAGGATCAATCCTCTCTTTTCATTATCTCTCACATCATTTTCCTCATTTTGACTCAGACTGATATCACTCTGTTTCCAGATCTCATTACCTAAGTCCCCTTACTCTAAGTACCCTTTTCCAATTTTTCCTCCATAAATCTGCCAAAGAAATCTTTGTGGTAAAGAAGAATTTGGACTGTCAGTCATTGCTTGAAAACTTTCTATGACTTCCTTTTGTACCTGAGGCATAGGAAGTGAGATAAATTTCAAAATTAGGTCCTTTTGATTTCAAACTCAGAGTTCATTTTATTGCACATAGTGCTCTTTCCCTTACTGTATATTTCTTTCTTCTATAATTTTTTAAAAAATATTTACAGAAACTAATTCTTTCGAGAGCCATATCTTTTGGATAGAGGGTTTTTTGGGGGGAGGGGAAGAAATTGCTTTCTGTGGCTGACTACTCAAGTGATGTCTTTCAATGTGTGTGTGTGTGTGTGTGTGTGTGTGTGTGTGCTTGGCTTGGGGTGGAGAAGCATTCCCTGGATTCCCAGAATTGCCGAAGTCATCCACCCACACATCAGAGCTTAGATATTTCAGCAAAGGACAGAAAGGAAAAGATAAGCTGGTGACCAAGACCAAGAGATCCTGAACAGTAGCATGGGAACTGTCCGCTCTGATCTGTCAGTGTCTCTGCAGCACAACTCAGGGTCAGTGAAAGGTGGTCATGTTTGTAAATGAGGTGTGTGAGGGGGGGTTCTTCTGAAAACTGGGACTTGACTGAGAGTCCTGATCATGGAGAGTCTTGCTCATGATCCACAGCATCAATTTAGAGCTGGCCAGTATTTCAGAAGCCATCTAGTCCAATCCTCTTAATTTAGAGATGAAGAAATTACACAGTTCAAAGTGAGATTTGAACCCCAAATTTTTTAGTCCTAAAGACCAGGGGTTTAATTATATTCATATTATATTAAGATGAAAAAATAGACAACGAAGATTCTGTCTTTGCATTGGTGTTATTCATTGGATGTTCTCCAAGCATATGACCAGAATGATTAACCTATTCCTCTAAGAATCACTATTTTCCTTCAAGATTCTGCTTGAATCCCTAACAACTTGAAATCATTCTTGATTCTCCCCAACTGATGTCCTATTCCCCCAAAATTGCTTTGTTTTTATTTTGTATATGTTTGTATGCATATATGTATGGAAAGATAAATACATGGATAGATGGATACATTGATAGTATGTATATTCATTGTATGGGGGGGTGCCTTGTATAACTATATGTATGGAAAAATAGATACATGGGCAGATAGATGGATGCAATGATAGTATGTATGTGTGTATGTATACATATATATATAAGGAAAGATACATACGTGAATAAATGGATATATTGATAGCATATATGTGTATGAGTATATATATATATATATATATATATAGGGAAAGATAGATACATGGATAGATACATTGATAGTATATATGTGTATACATATATATATATTTATATGTATGTATACATAGGGAAAGATAATATATTTGTGTGCTTGTATACATGTATATTTTTATATATGTATGTATATATGTATGTGTATATGGAGAGAGAGAGGGAAAGTGAGACAGAGTGCTTTGACTCTGGAGACAAAAGACCTAGATTCAAATTCTGCCCCTGATGTCGGTATGACTTTGGGCAAGCTACTTAATAGAAGGACCAAATATGTCAATTGTTACCAAAAACGTTTTTTATATATCCTATCTTGCAAATATTTTAAATGTAAATATACATAGATATTATAATTTTATTTTGAAATTAAAACTTTCATATACTAATCTCAATTGTCTGTGCCTTATACAGTTAAAAAAATGTGTCAAACAATGCAGCTTGGTCCTTGAAGGTATCCTAAAATTTCAGTCTTTATATTACCTTCTCCAGATCTCAGTTTTCTCACGTGTTAAGACAAGGGCTGAACTTGATAGCCTTTGAGATCCCTGAGGAACTTAGGCTTGGAATCCTATATTCATATATGCTTCTTCTCTAATCAAATGTAAACTTCTAAAGGAAATGTTTGAGTTTTTGCTTGTTTCTTCATTGTCTATCATAGTACATGGGACATAGTAGGCTCTTAAGACATTCTTATTGATTATTTAATTTCCTTCCTTAGTCCCCTTATGAGCTAAGTAAATATCAAAGGATAGTAGAGAACCACTCCCCCCACTATTACACATTGTTCAAGGATGGATTACCAGTCAGCATTGAAGGTCACTGGACTAACACATCCAGAACTAGAAATGTGGTGGACTAGAAAGCACACTGTATTTGCAGTATAAGTCCTGGATTTAAATCCTGACTGTCAAATCAAGTAACCTTGGGTCAGTCACTTAAACACTCTCTTTCCCATCTAAAAAATGATTGAATTAGATGACTTCTGAGGCAGAGCCAGGCTTCAGATTGACTTAGTAAAACACAAATCAATATTATATGTGTTATACATTTGTTAAACATTTGCCAATGACACTATAAATTGGGGAATATCACAGACCATGTGTCTGACACTTCTGCTATAGTATCATCAGGTTTTAAATCCAATCTATGTTGGTAGAGGAAGTTTCTGGGGCACAGATAAAAGCAAAGTTAGGGACAAAATAAAAAATATATTTCTGTCTCCAAATTCATTGAGTATCTCTATGAAGCCTTTAATTTTTTTCTCTTCTCGAACAATTCAAACTTTAGGAAAGACAAATGTAATCTATAGTGAATTTCCAGCCAGAACCAATGACCAAAGCCTTTCTTTATTTAGTTCATTACTTCATATTCACAGATAACTCCATCTTCATGCACAGGAAGCCAGCAAAGTTTGAGACAATTCCTTCTAAACAGTCCCAAATTTCCATCTCTTTCTCTTGTTTATTGATTGATTATCTTGATGTATCAGTTTACTAATCTTGTCAAAAAAGAACAGGAGATTAATCTGACATGGCCTGTTCTTTTAAAGAACCTATGCTGGTTTTTGTGATAATCAGTTCCTTTTCTGGATTTCAAGAATCATCTTTTAACAATTAAAAAATATTTATAATTTTTTCCAGGAATCAAGTTCAGGCTTGTTGCTGTATAGTGTTAAAAGTTAAATAAGGTACCATTTTCCTTTCTCCTGTACTAAGATACTTCTTCTATTCTTCATGATTTTTCAAAGTAAGCAATGAAGCAATGAAGATAGCA
This sequence comes from Sminthopsis crassicaudata, assembly GCF_048593235.1. Taxonomy (NCBI): domain Eukaryota; kingdom Metazoa; phylum Chordata; class Mammalia; order Dasyuromorphia; family Dasyuridae; genus Sminthopsis; species Sminthopsis crassicaudata. The sequence continues at coordinate 278,323,418 of NC_133621.1, forward strand.
GAGAGACAAATATAATTTCAATGTAAGGACATAGTTCCTAATAATTATGAGGTGGCACAGTGGATAGAGGACCAGCTATGAAGTCAGAAGGACCTGAGTTTAAATCTCAGACACTTAACACTTCCTAGCTGTGTGCCTGGGCAAGTCACTTAACCCCAATTGCCAAAAAAAAAAAAAAAAAAGTAATCTAAAAGAAAAATAGATGATTTAGGGAGGTTGTGGACTCTTCTTCACAGGATGAGATGACTTTAGATAGAAGCTGGATGATGGCATTTAGAAGATGCCCTGCTTAAGTATAGATTAGACTTGGATATTTATTCCTTCAACCACCAAACAAATGTTGAACATACAAAAGACACACATTAACAAAAGCTTAAAATATGACACTATAATTTGTAACTTCTCTTGACAACTCAGAAGATGGATAGTGGAAGGGGGGGGCAATAATGACTGACATTTATGTAATTTTTTTGAGTCAATTGGGACTTGCCCAGGGTCACACAGCTAATAAGTGTCTGAGACCAGATTTGAACCTCACTACCTAGTTGTCCCTATGTAACACATTAACAGTTGCAAAATACTTTGCATACTCTACTTCATGTGATCTTCTCATTTACTCTTAGATAGGAGGTGTTGTTATCGATCCATACATCAAAATATGAAATACTTTTTGGAATTGCTGAAAAGACATTTCTATTTCACTTCAGCTCTGTACTGACCAAGCAACTAGTTCAAAGTCCATGTCTCCCAGCCAGTCAGAGCATGGCTCAGGCTCATCCTTCTGTTGAGGAACATCTTATCTAAGAAGCATTGGAGCAGCTATAAAGATTATCTCTGACTTTCTGTCAACCAGACCAAATACAGAAATCCAAGAATTTCCAAACCCTCAAGATAGCCATCAGATTTGAAAACTCTTTCAAAAGTACAGATCAGTCTCCTAAACTCAGGGGGGGGAAATACAAATGAATTAACATACTAAAGTGCTTTGCATTCTTTAAAGCACTGTGGATACAGTCTCCTGCTTACCTAAAAAGCACATGATCTCACTTCCATGTTTGAACAACTACCATTACTGGGGAATTGGGAAGGGATAAGAAAGAGAAACCCTTTTCCCTCCATTCATGGGAAGCACAAGCAACAGCTGTTAGAGCCCCAGTCATATGAACAGAACAGAGCTGATGACAGAAATTTCCTCACATTTTAAAGTTTACTGGGTAAGAAACTCTTATTACTCAGTTGTCAATTATCATCAATACAGTCCTCCCCCTATCCCCACTCACCACTCAGCCATTTCTCACTCTCATTCCCTTTTTTTTTCCCCTCAGGCAATTAGAGTTAAGTTACTTGCCCAGAATCAAACAGCTAGGAAGTGATAAGTGTCTCTGAGATCATATTTGAACTCAGCTCCTCCTAATTTCAGGGCTGGTGCTCTATGCACTGCACCATCTAGCTGCTGCCCCTCTCCTTCACGTCTAATCTTGAAAATACTGTCTACAGTCAATACCCCCACTTCCTGATCTTTTTTTTTTTTTTTTTTTTGGTTCATCAAAGAAAGTGCAGTTGGAAACAGCGAACAGTACCATTGAATTTTGAGATAGAGAACCTAAAAACCCTTTCTCTATCAATTACTACTCATGAGACTTTGAATGTCATCCGATTTCTCTAGACCTCTGTTGCTTAATCTGTTAAATGAGGAAAGTTGAACTAAATAACCTATCAAAATTCATTAAGGTGATCCTACAGTGAGATATTTGCTACCTGTGTGACCCTGAGCAAGTCACTTAACCTTATTTGCCTCAGTTTCTTCATCTGTGAAATAAGCTGGAGAAGGAAATGGCAAACTATTTCTGAATCTTTGCCAAGAAAATTCCAACTGGGGTCACAGAGAGTTTAAAATAACTGAAAATAATTGAACAAAGTGAGATTAGTGTCTACAACATAAGAAGTCTAAATAATTCAACAACAACAAAGTGAGGTTAGTGTCTACATTCTATGAACTGTAGCATAGTATCTGCTAGAATAAACCTGTGTGAGTGAGATCAGTCAGCATCTCTTACATCCATAGGTTCATGAAGTTATTTCTTTGAAGCAAATCTGAAAATTATAGGGAAAAAACTTCAAAAGTAGCTTCCTAAGATCCTGCTAAACAGAAAGAAATTGTATTACTTGTAAAAACCAGTTTCAATGCACTGTAACTGAGCCCATGGAATACCTTAGTAGGCCTGAACAGCCTTTACTAAACTCTGGAGGCCAGAAAAACATTTCAAGATGCCAAAACATCTGGCACTTTAGAGAGTGAATGAGCCCCTGTTAATCTCTGAGAATGGGGGAGGGGGAAGTGATGGAAGTTAGCCCACAGGTCACTAAGACAATATGCAATTGTCCTTCAGGATCGTCTTATCTGAAGTCTTAAATATGTCCTTTTTTTGTGAATTTGTTACTAAGAGCAATGCAAAAATTATGAGTGATTGGAAATGAGAAAAGGAAGATAACTGTCACTTATGGCATAAACAACTCTAATGGTATTTATCTGTTTTCTTTCCATAAAATGTGCTAATAGAAACAACAACTCTAAGAATATTGATATCCAAGTGTCATACTGCTGAGTTCTCATACATAGGGTGATTTGCAATAATTTGCATAAATATGCATAATTTAAGCTCATCTTAAATATCCTATTAAATCAAAAGAAGCAGGGTTTACTTATGTTGTCATTTCTCCTGAAGAAACTTTATCTGTTTTTATTCAGGCAAAGCCTAGACCAGAAAACAAAGTACTAAGCTCTCATCTTTCCTGTCTTGGGTACAGGTTATTCCAGCACAGGCGAAGTTCAGTGGTTGTGAACCTGCCTGGACTTGAGGTGTTCCCTGGAGATCTTCTGGTGCCAGATGGAGTGGCCAGCTACCTGTGCCACCCAGCCCTGCTGCTGAATTCAGGTCACTTTAGAAGGTTTTAGATTTTTTTTGAACTAAAGAACCACAAGACCTAAACTAGCATAGTCAATTCATATTATTTGAAAGCAACCATTTATACTAAACCATCAGCCACATCAAATGTCTCTGTAAGACAGAGCAGTTTGTTTATGTAGGTATGGAAAATCTTTGACCTCAAAAGTTCCATTGAGTTCAATTTCTTCATTTTACAATAAGGAAAATAATGTCCCAAGAAATTGAGTGATTTGCCCAAGTTCACACAGGGAATAAATGAGAGGAGTGGGAACACAAGATGAGCTGTTTCTAAAGATTGAACCTCGGTCACTGCCATCGCTACCATTATGCTAGAGAGGGAGTATAGTGAGCTGAATAGAATGCTGGATCTGGAGTTAGGAAGAACTGGAAGCCCACCTTGAATCCTTGTTAGTTGTGTGACCCTGTATAAAACATTTAGACTCCCTGGATCTCAGTTTCTTTATCTATAAAATGAGAAAGTTGTAATCTTTCCATCTCTAAAGTCCTCTCCAGCTCTAGTTCTATGATTCTATGACCTAGGATCAATCCCTCTACCCTCTTTCCTACAGATTCCTCAGGCCAGATTCCCAGGGTCATGCTATCTGTGAAACTGAAATAAGGGATAATGTTGTAAAAAAAAAAATTACCTATGCATATGTACTGTCAAAGAAAATGTTATAATTATAAAAATTAATAAAAAACAAAAGAAAATTAAAAAAAAGAAAAGAAACTGAAATGATCAACATTTATTAGTTCTGACCTCAAGAGAATATCTTAGGGAAAATGTACAAGTCTTGGTACAGGTCTAAGTCTGTCTATTTCCAATATTACAATCTGGAGCTGCCACTTGGAAAATCTCTGGATCTCAGTGTTTTTGTCTGTAAGATGAGATCCAAAAGTCTAGTTATATAAAAAGGCATAACTGTGGTCTTCAAGTTGAGTTCCCTACCTATCTGAGAGTATTCAAATCATTGAACTTTGGAATACTTAAGAAATCACTAACCCAACTCCCTTATTTTGTATATTATTTTGTATATTAAGGGAAAGGTCACAGAGGGACAAAGGGATAGACCCAAAATCACATAGCTAGCTTGTATGGACTAGAATTTCAGTCTCCTGATTCCTAATCCAATACTCTTTCCTTTAGACCATTCTGCCTCCCACAATCCATGAGCTGAAGATGTGAAAAATTCATACAATAACCATAATAGATTCTGCATATTTGATTCTACTCTTGGAAGGTATTTAAAGCATTTAAATGACATTTTAAAAATTCTCTGCTGAAGCCCTAACGTTCTCATGACATGAAGGCCATAACAATAGATGACAGGCTCTGGAGGCTATCTTCACACAATTTCAAGCTGCAGGAAGTTAATTTTATCATAATAAAAAACTTATATATTATTATAAAAAATTCTCAAAAAGACATAGAGAAGTTACAACATACATTATCATGTGAAGAACTCCCACTAATGGAATTATTGATCTTGGAAATATTAAAGAAAAAACTGAACAGAAGGGAGTACAAGGGATAATGTTGTAAAAAAAAATTACCTATGCATATATACTGTCAAAGAAAATGTTATAATTATAAAAATTAATAAAAAACAAAATTAAAAAAAACCCTCAAAATGAAATGCAGAAAAGCAAAAAAAAAAAAAAAAGAGCCATTATTCCTCTATGATACATACCTAAAAAGCCTTATTTTACATCAAATCAATAAATCTCTAATCTTAGCAATGAACTAGATACCATGATGACTGAGAAGTTGTTTCCTTTCCTCAGGTAACTTGGTCTAATTCATGAATAAATGAATGAAAATAACCAGGTACTATGATTGGGGACTCATACAAAAGTAACCTTTTCCCTATATATGAAATAAGGGAGTTGGGTTAATGATTGCTTACGTGTTCTAAGGTTCAAAGATTTGAATATTCTCAGATATGTAGGGAACTCAACTTGAAGACCTTTAAGTCTATGCCTTTTCATATAGCTAGACTTTAGGATCACTGATTTCTTTCTCATTTTATAGATAAAAACATTAAGATCCAGAGAATTGGGCTGGTTTTTCCAGTCAGAAAGTAGTGCAGATCCAGATTGTTTCATTGGATGTAGACAAATTTAGATCTGTACTGAGATTTGTTGATTTTCCCTAAGATATTCTCTGGCCTCAATGAGCTTACATTCTAATAATGAGAGACAATATCTATAGGTGAGGAATTGCCAGGGAAAGGAATCTGCGTATAGTAATTTAGAGGGATGATGAATTCATCCTTAGGGCAGCAAATTAATTAATATAGAATGTTAGCATTGACTTGAGTATTATGTCCAAAATCAGAGATGGACTCAATATTGTCTTTAATTGCACAAAGTATCATATAGTTAAAGTAAAGATAGGAAAGGGCAGTATTCATGGAAGAGTAAAAATGTGAAATGTCAATTCAAAAATCTCTATTTCTTGAACTATCCAAAGGTCAGGACTTTACATATTAGCAGAGACTCAAAGATAAATATTTTCTTTGTCCATCATCATAATTATACGGAAAAATGACTTCCTTTCCTCTAGACCAAAAATTGCAATTAGTGGGACTTGACAAATGATAAAACAAACACCTTAAAACATCAGATAATAGGCAATTAATGTTAATGCTTACCTAGAGGAAGAGTTACTCACCTTCCTCTATAAAAACCTCTAAGATGGACAAAGCCAGAGAGAGGATATTCAGCCACACAAATACCTCCCAATGGCCCTATTGAACACACAGTGTGTGGTATGTCATTAACAATAAATTGCGGCCTAGATAATTACCTCTGTTCTATTAAATCGAAAGACAGGGCCATTTAATGAATTTGATTAGAAGGAGAGATGAATGTAAGCAGGGCCTATTTCATCCATTTTATCTGATGAGCTGTCAGCTCATGCCATCTAATCATAAGAGTCTCTTCTCATCCTTTCCAGAGGTACCATTAACACTCACAGCATTATTTCAGCAATATTCAAAGGAGGGAGCACAGTATATAAAAACCAAGAAGCCAGAGCTGTCATCAGTCTTTAAGGGTTATTTTTTTTTAACCCAGATTAAAAATGGCTTCCTTCTCAGTTCACCTTGAGTTCTAGTGACTTGAAAGAAAGTCAACAAAATAAACATCTCTAGATAGATGAAAACAGCTAGATTTCTAATGTAATTTTGCTTCTCACTGTTTCTTCCAAATTATGAGTAGAGATTGGTTTATATAATCTCTTGGGCCTTGAGATTCATCAACACACATAAGATTACATATATTGGGGTGGTTTACCTCTCTAAAAATGAGGACCAGTTCAAACGACCTCATGAGGTCTTTCCGATTACCTTATGGGACAAATGGAGTTTCCTCTGAAGGAAGATGATATTTTCATAAGGTCAACCTAATTCCTACTCGGTCTGAAAGATCATAGATTAAGTTATGAAAAAAACCTTTATTCCTTTAGAAGGAAGTTTCCTAAGAGATAATCTAGTAAAAAAAAAATTATCCATGCATATGTACTGTCAAAAAAATTATAATTATAAAATTAATTTTAAAAATTAAATTAAATTTAAAAAAAGAAGGAAGTTTCCTTAGGAACCCTAATCAAACCTAGCCTCATTTTTATTTTATTTTTTTTCTTGAGGCAATTGGGGTTAAGAGACTTGCCCATGTTCACACAGGAAATATTAAGTGTCTGAGGTCATATTTGAACTCAGGTCCTCCTGACTTCAAGGCTGGTGCTCTGTCCACTGTCCTATCTAGCGGCCCCTAGCCTCCTTATTTATAGAAATTTACTGAGGTTAAATGATTTCACCATAGTCATATAGTTAGCCATTGACACTGAAGCAAGACATAAATATCTTGCTCACAGATAAAAATTTAGACAGTAAGAGGAAGAATCAAAATTATAGTTTTAACTGGGAAATGAGTATGGACTACAACATAACATTTCCACTCTTTCTGTTATTGTTTGCTTGCATTTTTGTTTTTTCTTCTCGGGTTATTTTTTAACCTTCTTTCTAAATCCAATCTTTCTTGTTCAACAAGATAATTGTATAAATATGTATTTAACATATATTTAACATGTATGGGACTACCTGCCATCTAGGGGAGGCGGTGGGGGAAAGGAGGGGAAAAGGTGAGATGGAAGTTTTTGCAAGGGTCAATGTTGAAAAATTACCCTTGCATATGTTTTATAAACAAAAAGCTATAATAAAAATATAGTTTTATAGCTTTAAAGCTGGACTATTGGGACCACAAAGGATATCTCATCCAACTCCCTCATTTTCAGATGAACAAACTGAAACTCACACAGATTAGAGGATTTGTCCATAGTCCTAGAGGTAGTAAATGGCAGAACTTAAATTGTGGCACCATGGATTTTGATCTGGAAGGAACCTTGGAGTACTTCTAGTCTAAAATCCTTATTTGAAAGAGGAAAAAACTGAGTTCAGAGAAGTCTGACTTATTTAATATCATTATTAAAGTCACTTGTTTGGTATCAGAAGTGGGATTTGAATCCAGGTCTTCCTAACTCTAAAGTCCTTGCTTCAAATTATAATTTGAACAAATATGAATTCTCATTTTGTTCCCTCAAGAGAGAAGTAGAATTAAAAGAGGAAGATTTTGGTTTGGCTCATTATTTAAAAAGCAATTCAGAAAGTCTCATGATAATCCATCACTTGTTTGTAGAATAATACCTTTTCTTTCCTTTCATTTACCAGAACCCAAAAAGCCAAGATGGCCATTCTCCAAGAAAGGCGTGGTGAGTGTCATTTATTATAATTCCTCTTTTAATTAAAGCTCCAACAGTTCGGAACAAAGGACTAACAACTGCAGTGTTTTTTCCAGTTCTTCCTTTTTCTATGAAGACAGGTGGCAGGTGAAATTTAAATGAGATTATAAAAGTGGGACTGGTGAGAGAGCATGTCAAATGGGGCTTTGTGCATTGGAGCAAGGCCAAATACCAGGCATTAAGGTGCACTGCCAGGAACAAAGCTCTTTCCTCTGCCTTGAGATGCCTCCTCCCTCCTACACTGTTATGCTCTAGTTTTATAAATCTGTAACTGCATATACTATCCTCAATAGCTCGTTTGATGATAGGGAGTCTTTATATGAGTTGTCAGTAGGACTGGTCTGTTTTGAAGCATTGCAAATTTAATGAGCTAGTGCAGAAAGGAATTCCAGAAATATATTTCTATTTCAGAGGAAGTGAGCTGGGTTTGAATGAGTTCTTGATTGTGTTCTGTTAAATCTGTTTGGAAGTGCATTCATTCAAGACACTGATAGCATGTTTATTTGCTAGAGCAGAGCCTGGCCATCTTTGAAAGAGCAGTTGCCATGGTCTAAATCCTTTTTCTTTTTCTGTATTGGGGGTAAAAGGGCTAGTGTAGTCAAGAGCAAGAACAGCTGACTCCTAGGGATTAAAAGAAGGGGGAGCAGTTGGAAGAGTGGGAAGAGAAAGATGTCTAACAGCACCACTAGTTTTTCTGTTTATAATAAGGAATAAGGAGAAGTTATGAAAAAAAAACCTTCATTCCTTTAGAAGGAAGTTTCCTAAGGGATAATCTAGTAAAAAAAATTACCCATGCATATGTATGTACTGTCAAAAAAATTATAATTATAAAATTAATTTTAAAAATAAAATAAAATTTAAAAACAGAAGGAAATCATCCTATCTTTTTTTTTATTAAAAATTAATGTACTGGGTCAGCTAGGTGATGCAATAGATAGAGCACCAGCCCTGAAGTCAGGAGGACTCGAGTTCAAATCTGGAATCAGATACTTAACGCTTCCTAGCTGTGGGACCCTGGGCAAGTCACTTAAACTTAACCCCAATTGCCCCCCCAAAAAAAGCTAAATTAAAAAAAAAAAATAACCTATCAACTTATACAGCTATCTTAAGTATTTTGTCTGTATATACACTAATTGAGAATGGGAGGCTAAAAAGCAAAATACCAACTGGTTATTTTGAAAACTGATAGGATTTTTTAGTTGGAAGAGATGCTAGGGGTCATTTAATATAACCCCCTCATTTTATCAAGAAAGAATAGGATCATAGATTTTGGTTGAAAAATAAAATTTCCTTGAGGTAGGGACCATTTTTCATTTTATCTTTGTATTTTTAGCACATAATAGGCATCCATAAAAGCATGCTTTGCAAATAATAATAATAGCAGGCATTTATGTAGCACATTAAAGATTACAAAGCACTTTGTGTATGTTATCTCATGTGAAGTGGATGCTGTTGCTATGTCCATTTTGCAGATGAAAAAATGAAGGACATTAAGTAACTCACTTAGAATCCATAGCTAATAAATGTTTGAGACATGACTGGGCAGACCATCTTCTTGTCTCCAAGGACAATGTTTTAGCCCTGTACCACCTCAGAAGTCATCTTATTATTTATTTAATTGCTTGTTTATTCATTTACCAATTTATTTTTCAATATTTTTTATTTTTTGACATTTTTTATTTATGGAATCAAATATTTCCATAACATAGTATAATTTAAAAAATGAAACAAGAAAGTGCAAATCTATTGCTATTCCTTTTAAGTACAAAATAATCATATAAATTTATTTTTTCCTACCTCTCACTCTAAGATAGCTACCATTAGGCACAAATATATGTGTGTTTGCATACATTCATACATATACACACATGTGTATATATAGTTATAAATATATATGTGTGAATGTACTCATGTATACATGTATCTATATATAAATTTATTCTATACAAATTTCTATTTATCAGTGCTTCTTATGGATTCAGAGAGCATCTTTCTTCATATATCCTTTGATGTTAATCTGGATATGTAGAATAGTCAAAATGATTTATTCACTCAATGTCATTCTTAAAACAATATTGGTTTCTGCTTAGAGATCATTTTGTTCAATTCCCAGCTTCCTTCAAAAATCAACTCAGGTCTTATATTCCAAAGGAGTTCTTCTCTGAAATCCCCACCACTCCAATTAATTGTAGCTATTTTATATATGCTTAGTTTTTTAATATATATAGTTTCTCAACTAGAATGTTAAGTACCTTGAAGGCAGGAGCATTTTGCTTTTGTTTCTGAATCTCCAGTGGCCTAGAACAGGACCCAAGACAGAGAAGGAGGAATGATTGATGAAGTGAATTTTTTCCTATTAAAGATAAAGAAAGGGACGTGCAGCAAAGCTAGATGAATTGTTCAAAGTCATTCTGGCAATACCTGGATTATGGAAATACCTGGATTAAAAACCCAGTTCTTGAGGGGAAGCTAGGTGATACAGTAGAGAGAATACTGGCTCTGGAATCAGGAGGACCTGAGTTCAAATCTGATTTGACGCTGTATAGCTGTGTGACCCTGGGCAAGTCTCTTCACCCTGTTTGCTTTGATTTCCCCTTCTGTAAAATGAATTAGAGAAGGAAATGGCAAACCACTCTCATATCTTTGACAAGAAAGCCCCAAATGGATTACAAAGGGTCAGACAGACTACAAAACAACAATGTACAATGGAATGTTGAATGAATGGAATGGAAAAGGTGCAAATAAAAGATATGAATTTCAGAACAAAGATTTTCATTTCATTCTTCAGTAATAGTTACAATCCTCAAAATAGTATCTTAGTCCCAGTTTTAAGTAGATTCAA